>NC_084593.1:49541210-49603710 GCF_033807715.1 Cololabis saira | reverse complement strand
GCAGAAGGACCCGGGAGTAGAACCACGCCCAATGGTTGGGGAGTGGCGACATTGATCCGGTAAAATCTGGAGAACGTGTCCGGCGACGTCCACGAAGCCGCTGTGCAGATGTCCTCCAGAGGCACCCCCTTCAGGGCAGCCAAGAAGCTGCGACGCTTCTGGTCGAGTGGCACCTCACCCCCACTGGTAAGGGGCGGCCACTGGCCCTGTAGGCGTGCTCGACGGTGTCCACCACCCAGTGGGACGGCGCTGTCCAGAAACAGCACGCCCCCTGTTGGGGCCACCATGGCAAGGCACAAAGGGCACAAAGGGTTCGGCCCACTCTCTGCAGGCTCGGGGTCGAACCGGCTAAGCTGGATAGGCCTATTAGTACGAGTGCGTGGCAGGACCTTGGGCAGGAACGCCACGTTCGGCCACAACGTAGCCCCTGAGCTGACTGACAGGGCATGTAACTCACGACTCGCTTTGCCGATGTCATAGCGAGGAGAAAAGCTATCTTCATAGAGAGCCACTTCAGGCCCACCTGGGCCCAAAGGGTGGAGAAGAGAGGGCACCTAGCACCATGGACAGGTCCCACACTGGGGCCTTTGCGCTCCTCGGGGGGAGGGGCGCAGGCTCGGAGCCCCCCTGAGAAAGAGAAAACAGCCGGTGGCACCCCACGGTGGCATTCTCAACCAGGGCATGTTGTGACGAAATGACCGCCACATACACCCTTAGATTGGACTGAGCACGGCCACCATCCAGGAGGGACCGAAAGGAACCCCAGGATCGTGGCCACAGGGCAAAGAACAGGGTCCTCTGCCCCGTCTGCACACCAGGCAGAGAATCTCCCCCACTCGCACTCATACCAGAGGCGGGTGGGAGGCACACTGACGGGTTAAGGACAGCTTGACAACAATGGGTCGGGCCCCGCAGCGGCCAGACCCAGAGCTGAAACGACAAAACCTGAATCCCCGGCTGGGAAAGAGGGTCCCTCTGGGGGGCGTCATGTTGTGTCGCAGCAGAGCCTCCGCAGCAGTGGAAACTATGTTTCCCCGGTCGAAAGGGGGCCAGCAAGAGGAGCCCGTGAGCCCTCTGGAGGACCCTCTGCAAAGTCAGCTTGCGCCGGGAGGACCACTGATGACAGCCTCCCGGCAGGGAGGGGACAGCACCTAAGGGCACACCCCTTAGCCGGAATGTCCCTACAACGGTGGCCCCGGTAGGCGAACCCCCGGAACTACCGGTGACGTGCCGCGACCGGCACATGAAACAAGCGCCCCTGCATGATGGCGCTCTTGGCCAGTAGGGCGGGCAACACCTGCCCGAGCCAGAATGTTTGCCGGGTCTCAGACGATGGTCATCTCAACCCGGCCGGAGGTAGGAGGCCAGTGTTGGAACTGCAATACGTACCCCTGGGCTAGGGTGGAAACCACCCGGGCCCCGATGAGCAGGCAGCCCAGTAACTGAGCTGCTGCCGGAAAAGTAGCCGACGACCGGCCCTGTGGCCTTAGCGCCGTCTCCCCCGGGCTCTGGACGTCCCGGGGGGCGACGGTCGGGACCAACGCCCCGACGCTGATGGGACGGTCCGCGCACAGGGGGGCGAAGGTCACCAGCAGGCTGACTCACAGACCGCTGAAAGCCGCGCCGGCCGCCGTGGGCAGGCGGCCGGGGGCGACGCCCGGGGGCCGGTGAAGGGCCTCCCGGTGTACTGGAAGCAGTCGCACTCCTGTGAAGGTACACCAGCCGCTGCCTGGTCACACCAGCCAGGGCGGTGCGTTCAGAGCTTCCAGGGCGGTCGCCCATAACAGCTCCCCCGGTTCCGCAGGTGCCTGACGAAGAACCCTACGAGCAGTCTCCGTCAGGGGTGACTGCGCCAGCCAGACATGACGGCGCGTGTGCACCAGGGTGGACATCAGCTGCCCCAGCCCCCTCGTCTGGGAGGCAAAAGCCTGTAGGGATATGTCACACATGTCCCGTGTGGAATCCTCCACCTGTGCATCCTGCAGGGAGGTTGAGAGAGCCAGCAGAAGATGGGAAAGGGTGTTCCCCAGCCGGCCAATGCGGGCCGCTGTGTTATAAGCCTTACAAATATGCCCATCAGTAACCCTACACTGGGTAGAGGGTCCCTTGGGATCTGGCTTCAGAGCCTCATCAGGAGCCACTATCAGCGCTGCAATGGAGGGCTCGATGGGGGGCATGTGGTGGAGACCAGCCACTGCCGCGTCCTCCATCGCCGTCAGAGCGCGGTCATCAGCTGTCAGCCTGGAGAGGGCTGTGACACCTCTCCAGCATGAGTGCAGCTCCCTCAAAATCCGACGAAGGCGGAATGGTGAATTCCACCGGAGAAGGATTGCGCCTGTGGAAGGCGCTAGAGGCCACCTCCGCACGCGGTGTATCCAGCTGCAAGTGCGCCAGGGCAGTGCAGAGAACGCTCTCCACGGAGGAACAAGCCGTCCCCTCCCGAGAGCCCTGGGCAGATGAGTGCGAGGAGAACCCCGAGCGCTGTGAGGCCGGGTCCCCTGATGACACGTTGGAGCGGCTCGCTGAGGCTGCAATGGAGATGGCGTTCTCTGGCAGCGGCGGTGGCGACCCCAGAGCAAACATCCGGCATGGCAGGTTCCACCTGGCCAAGATTGAGGAGGAGCGCCTTCATCTGCTCTATGTCGGCGGCCAAGCGATCTACCTTAGAGGAGAGCTGGCTCGTCATCTGCCATCGTTTGGGGGCACCCCTCACTCTCTTCGCCGATCGCTTCAGAGAAGACCCCGGCTGGGATGAGGGGAGGCTGGCCGACGGCTCCGGCTGCTCAGGGCCCAGGAACGACACGCAGAGGTCCTGGTCATCTGCAGGATCCAGGGCGGCCATGCACCCTGGGCATGAACGCTCAATCACAGCAACCGGTGGGAGAGGGAGCGGACACGCTGCCGTCGCCATGGATGTGCTGGCAGGAGAGGGGAGCGGACACGCTGCCGTCACCACGGATGTGCCGGTGGGAGAGGGAGCGGACATGCTGCCGTCACCACGGATGTGCCGGTGGGAGAGGGGAGCGGACGAGCTGCCGTCACCACAGCGAGCACGCTGCTGTCACCACCAATATGCCGGCGGGAGAGGGGAGCGGCCATGCTACCGTCAGCACGGATGTGTCAGTGGGAGAGGGAGCGGACACGCTGCCGTCACCACGGATGTGCTGGTAGGAGAGACGATATCTTTCCCTTTTTTTTTTTTTTCAAAGAAAAAAATAACTGCAAGGAAAAATAATGTCACATCAATAAGTGGGAGAGGGAGCGAATGCTGCCGTCACCCTGAACGAGCCGGTGGGAGAGGAAGCGGAAACGCCGCCGTCACCACGGCCGCAAAACAGGCCAAAAGGCGCTGTTCTTTTCCTTCCTTATATTATAATTTTTTTTTTTTAAAGAAAAAAATAATCTGCAAGGAAAAAATAATGTTGTCACATTAATAAAGTGGGAGAGGGAGCGAAACGCTGCCGTCACCACAAATGTGCCGGTGGGAGAGGGGAGCGGACACGCTGCCTTCACCACGTTTGTAAGAAAGACCAAAAAAGGTGTTTGTGTTGTTTTTTTCAAAAGAAAAAAATAATCCCTTTCTGTCTTCTTTTTTTTTTTCCTCTTTTTTTTTTTTTTCAAAAGAAAAAAATAACTGCAAGGAAAATATTTTTTTTTTCAGCAGAAAAAACAACTGCACAGAATATTCAGGTGTCGGGCGCAACCAACAGCTTACCGTCTGTCAGCTGGGCCAGGGGGGCGGGGCGGGGAGACGCCGCCGCAACCGAACACCAATAAATACCGCGCGGCCACAGCTTCTCGGAGGACGAAAGAGATCGTTACTCCTACCTGACGGCACGAAGCTGCACCGGGGCCGGCGGTTTAGGGAGGAAAGGAAGAAGCCTTCAACCAGCCTTCTATTTCAGTCCTGTACTTCAGCGCGACGCGAGAAGAATAAGGAGTCGATCCCATGCTTGACGTCGGAAGTTATACCCCTTCCGGGGGTCATGCAGGGGTCACGGGTGACGTGACATTGTTGTTATTGTACTCGACATGCGCATGCGCGAGGGGAGATATCCAGTGCTTACAGCACCGCCTGGCGGTCAGTAGGGACGAAATAGAACCAAGCTCTTCTGATGTTTCCTACACAGAGACGCACCAATGTGAAACTAACTTCACATGTGCGCTCATTGAATTGAACATTGAATTGGGTTGTGGAAGAGCATGTCATCAAGGTCCAGCATTGTGGATGCAGCAGTAGACAAACAATAAAATAAACAAACACACTTAAAGTAATAAACACAGTTGTGACAGGATCAGCAGCCCGGGTCACAGCATAAAACTAAACTAGTTAAATGTGTTAACTATGTTTCTCTGCCCAGACACAAAACAGCCTCTTACATGGATCTTTGTAGTTGAAGAAAAAGGTGGTTTGGTCTGGCAGGTCAGCGTTCCTTGGTGAACAGCCGGGTGGTTACGCTCCGCAGGTGATCCTGATAAAGAGCATCTCTCCCTCTCTCCTGCTCTCCTCATGTCAGTGTGGATGAGTGGAATGCATGGGCCCAGCAGCTGGGCCTCCTTCAGCTCCAGGTCGGTCCGAAGGCGTTCACATCGAGGCATGCAAGGGTCCCTCATTCGGCTCATCTGGGGCTTGGAACGTTTGCGGGGTCACTCGTTGCAGTGCTGCAGACTATGGTTGCCATTCCAAGGCAACCAGACGCTTCCTCAGGCACGATAGTGGAGAAGGCCGGCCCATAGCTAGTAGCTCTTCATGCTGAAATAGGAGCTGTGGCCTTCTTCATAGCTCACAGAGAACTCCATGAGAGAGTGGACAGGGCTGAGGATAAAGACAGATCGGGAAAAAGAGAGCGAGAAAGGGGGGAGCCTGCTTTTTATAGCCGGGCCAGGGCTGCCATAAATCAACAACGGCCCCTCCTGCGTTTTGAGGTCTATGCCCAATGAGGTGCTATTCCTTATCACCGGAGGGGGCTGAAATCAAAGCTAGCCTCAGAGTTAGGCCTCAGAACTAGGCCTCAGAATTGAAATTAAGTCTTTCCATTTTCAACACAGGTCTGTGGCCCAACAGTAGCATCTACAAAAAAAAACTTTAAGCAATTTCATAAAATCCTAAAAAATGTATGGCGGGAGTTTGCATGTTCTCTCTGTGCTTGTGTTGTTTCCAAAAACATGCAGGTTCAATTGTAAGCAGCTTTGGATAGAAACATTTGCTGAATTAAATATAAAATGTCATGTTGAGGCAGAGTGCAACAAATGTGATTGCTCTGCTTGGTTGGGTTGCATTTTCCTCCATATACTACTGCTTTGATTTTTGGTTTTTAAGGGGATTAGAGCAATATAATGCTGCAGTCTCAGTAAAAATTACTGGTCAGCATTTTCCAGCTCCAACTCACATAAGATATGCTTGGCTTGAACCGTTATGTTGACCAAGGCGGATAAATAAGTTTGGACCAGCTGAAACTGGGTCCCATACATGATGTCTGTGTAGGGGACACCTGATGCTCCCACTGAGCTACCTCTCCCACTTCTAATGGCCTGTTGTTATTGTCAAACAATTACAAGTGAATCGCAACCTTCCCGGCGGCAGTAGCTCAGGTGGTAGAGCGGGTCGTCCAATGATCGGAAGGTCGCGGTTCGAATCCCGCTCTGTCCCAGTTTGCTGTCGTAGTGTCCTTGGGCAAGACACCTTACCCACCTTGCCCCGTGTGAATGTGTTTGAGTGTGTATGAATGTTGGTGGTGGTCGGAGGGGCCGTTAGGCGCGATATGGCAGCCACACTTCCGTCAGTCTGCCCCAGGGCAGCTGTGGCTACAAATGTAGCTCACCACCAGTATGAATGAATAATGATTTCTGTAAAGCGCTCTGGGTGCCTAGAAGGGCGCTATATAAATCCAAGTCATTATTATTATCTAATAACCCTTTTGAGCACATGGAGGGAGCTATTTATTTAATAGTCAGGTGGTCTATTTGAATTTATCCAAAAGATGAAAGCAAGTACTGCTCATGGTTTGGGAGGCACACAGTGTGAAACATGGTAATCCTTTTAAGGATGAAGTTTCTCTGCAAATTAATGATGCTGTATGAGATGTAGTAATTTATGATAAAACTGTTAAAACACTGTGGAAGAGTCATCTAACAGAAGCAAATCACATGTGACTTATGACTTAAAATCCATTTTAAAATAACTTCTTTACATCAACAGTAATACTTACTGATTTCCATGTGTACCAACAGCTGGTAGACGCGGAGACAGGTGACAGCAACAGCCGCGTGGCTTACATTTCTATGTGCAATGTATATGTTAATAATGATAATAATAATGACTTGGATTTATATAGCACCCTTCAAGGCACCCAGAGCGCTTTACAGAGATCATTATTCATCCATACACATTCTCACCAGTGATGGTAAGCTACGTCTGTAGCCACAGCTGCCCTGGGGCAGACTGACAGAAGCGTGGCTGCCATATCGCGCCTAACGGCCCCTCCGACCACCACCAACATTCATACACATTCAAACACATTCACACGGGGCAAGGTGGGTAAGGTGTCTTGCCCAAGGACACTACGACAGCAAACTGGGACAGAGCGGGATTCGAACCGCCGACCTTCCGATCATTGGACGACCCGCTCTGCCACCTGAGCTACTGCCGCCCCTCAAATGTTGTTAAATGTAAATGGTTGATGCATGCTGCATAAGAGTGTGGCTTTATAACTTGCTTAGTCACTCATTTTAGGTCCACCATATTCTAAATGGACAACAAATCAGAGCCTCTGCAACCAATAATAGAGCTCTTATGTCACCAGTGGCTGAAAGGAAGTTTAAAGGAGAAATCTGTGCAAGCGGGTATGTGGCACAAATTAATGTCATGACAGAGTGAATGATGTACCTCCAGCGGCTTCATGCATCATCCACAGACAGCTGAATTTAACTGATTTACTGTGTGTATGCATTCAAAACCACATCTGCTCCAAGATTACCTGTCATGACATGCCACACACACTCGTATTGATGTCGCCTCTCTGCCTTTTTCTCTTTTTGTTTTTTAAAACACACAGAGTCAGGTGGGGTGTCAAAGCTAAGTTTCCAGTTCCAGCTACATTGTTGCATACAGTCAGTAATAGTCCAATTTTTGTGTGTAAAAACATCATAAAAAAACAAAACATCTAATCATAATTGATTGTAGTATTACAACTTCAGATGAACAACATCATACATCTTATTTCCCTTGTCGTTACTTACTTAATAAAAAAGAAGCTACGAAGATAAAGCACAGGGACAATACTACGTATGTTACCTTATCTTTACACTGGCCAAAGCAAACATGCTCATGGCTCTAGTTCCATCTTTGAAAGACGGATATGAGAGTGACTTTTGTATCTCTTAAATCTCGTAAATCATTTTTATCACAATTTCAAAAATATACTTCTAGATTTTTATTTAGCTCAAGATATGAGGCTTCCATTGATTTACTTAGTGAATTAAAATAAAGTCCTTCAACTTAATGAGGCAAAGAGCTGACCTCTCAGTAAATCATTCAGGTCTTTGCTTTGCTTTTGGCTCAGCAACTTGGCTCAGCTGGAGCCTGACTGAGCCGACTAAATGAGCAGACACGATTGTTGTGTGACGGCCAGAACTGAGTCATCCACTTCCTGGGAATCGTACTGCAGCGGAGCTTGACGAAGTGGCACCCACTAGACCACTTCCAGGACCTGAAGCCCTTTCGGTACTGACCATCAAGCCAAGACGAAGGATCACTTTACTGTCAAAATCTGAAGTTTTTCAGTTTATCCAACAAGTTCAGGTTTGACCCAAACCCCAATTTGTTTTTCATGGAGTCGGAGCCGAGAGCGACATCAGATGAGATGCAACCATGTTAGCCGTTGTACCACAGGGGCGTGCTGTTCAGTTATCAAAAGAGTTATTCATGACTGTCGGAAGACAGTCCTTAATAATTAATAAAATAGATTATTTATCAAATTGAATAATCAAAGTGACTTAATCCAAACGGGGCACCACCTGATGTAATCAGGAAAATGATAATGTTGAGGAATTTATCAAAACCAGTTCATAAGTCCGCTTGTGGTGTAGTGAGTTTTTATTTCAGCCGGCGGTGAGCATGACCTACTCAGACACGTGTCTGGGTTGATATGCTGACCCAGAGGGATTTTGCAACAAGGTTTTTATACAAGAAGTTTAAAGTACAAAAGGCAGGAATAAACAAGCCAAGTGAGAGACAAAAAGCAATTTACAGTCAGGTGTTAATTGACTGTTAAATGACGACACTTCGGATAAATTCTGATGCCTAAAGTACACAGAAAAACAACAACTAATTAACAGTAACACAAATATGTGTGTGTGTGTGTGTGTGTGTGTGTGTGTGTGTGTGTGTGTGTGTGTGTGTGTGTGTGTGTGTGTGTGTGTGTGTGTGTGTGTGTGTGTGTGTTTCTGAGAACACGTGGACCTATAGCTAAGATGGCAAAGGACGGTCACCTCAAAAATACACACGTAACGGCCACCGGGCGGCGGAAAAAGCCGTCGGCGCGCCACACACAAGTCACGTTAACCGCTTTGAACTAATTAATTGCCCAGACAGCCTCACGTCTCCCTGGTTCTGGTTCTGGAGGAGTCGCGGTGTCCTGAGGGTTTTAGGAGCTTCCCGGTTCAGTTCGGGTCCATCAGGTGCTGATCCACGCTTCTGCCAGGGTTCGGTCGGAGCGGCCCCCGGGTTCCTCTCTCCTTCCACCTCTGAAACGAAAAGGAACAGTGGTGCAGCGCCGTTATCGGCCTCGCGTCCCCCCCTGGTCATGGAGCCTGTCACGCCTCCTCGCTACGCGCGGGGCCGGTTCCGTCAGTCGGAACGTGCGGTTCTTCCGTCTTATCCCCCCCCCCCCAAGCTCTGGAGGCAATGAAGAGACGTGGATCCGAACGCTCCAGGAAGGAAAGAAGAAAGGTTGATCCAAACGAGCTGGGGGAAAGAAAAGAGAGAGAGCTGTGGGGTCCCGCCGGGGATGCGGTGAAGTCATCAGCGCCCGCCGGCGGTCCACTGTAGAATCACTGATCCTAGATCAGTGACTGTATGCGCGCCGCTTCAGGCGCCGCCTTTTGTTGACACCTCCTGGACAACAAACCCACTGGGCTTTGTTGTTTTTTCTTTCATTTCCCAAACAAAGCGGCCATTAGATGAAACTCGAAGCTGGTCTCAGACTGAGGATTCAGCCCAGCTTTAAAGTCGAATTTATCATAATCACATAAGTTCATAAAAGTTAATAATCACATGATGGTGGCCCAACATAGCAGTCATAAGGTTGGCACTTTTTTCAAAGATTTCTCAATGATACCCTTTAAAACCCCTCCCTCATGGTATAAGTCACTGGATTCATATGTATCAAAATTAATTTGACGGAATAAGTTGATCTAAACACCCCAAAATACCAAAAGGTTGGTGCACGGATGCCACAGTGCTAAAAGTTTCTTGCAGTCCTCACTTAGAGATACTCTTTGTGAATTTTAAACCGTTTTATTCACTGCGGGAGTTTTCATCCTTTGTTCTGGTCGGCGTCTACATTCCACCGGACGCGTGTGTGGCTGAAGCCACGCTGCGGCTGGCCGACCAGATAACAGACCTGGAGAAAAATCTCCCGAACTCATTCTTTATTGTTTTGGGGGATTTTAACAGAGCAAACCTCACTCACGAACTCCCGAAATTCAGACAACACGTCACGTGTCCCACCAGGGACACGCAGACCCTGGACCATTGTTACACCGTCATAAAGAACGCATACCGCTCTGTTCCCCGTGCAGCTCTTGGTCACTCTGACCATTGTCTGCTCCATCTGATCCCTACCTAGGCAGAAATTAAAGACCTCGAAGCCTGTAGTGAATACTGTGAAAAAGTGGACTGAGTCAAAGCTGAAGCTTCAGGCCTGCTTCGAATGCACGGACTGGAGTGTCTTTGAAGCTGCTGCCTCAGATCTCCATGAACTGACTGACACTGTTACATCATATATCAGTTTTTGTGAGGACATGTGTGTGCAGACCAAGACGTTCTGCACATACAATAACAATAAATCCTGGTTCACTCCGACCCTCAGAAAACTGCGCAGAGACAAAGAGGAGGCCTACAGGAGCGGCGACCGAGCCCTGTTCAGGCAGGCCAAAAACACACTAACGAGAGAGATCAGGAAAGCGAAGCGATCCTACGGCGAACGGCTGCAGAATCGCCTCTCTGCCAACCCTGACCCCTCTTCTGTGTGGAGAGGCCTGCAGAACATCACGGGGTTCAAAAGACCAGCTTCACGCCCTGCAGGCAACGTCAAACTCGCCAACCAGCTCAACAGCTTTTACTGCCGGTTCGATGAGGCCAACGGCTCACCATCATCATCATCATCATCAACACCATCATCTTCACCACCATCATCATCATCATCATCATCATCTTCACCTTCACCACCATCATAAGCCGTTGGGAAGTATAATCCAGAATCACGGCATACACTTTCATTGTTATGCTGATGATACGCAGCTCTATTTGTCTATGAAGCCGGATGAAACAGAACCGTTAGTTAAACTTCAGGCATGTCTTAGGGACATCAAGGACTGGATGTCCAGAAATTTCCTGCTTCTAAATTCAGATAAAACAGAGGTTATCATTCTTGGTCCAGAGCATCTTAGGAAGGGATTAGATGGTGTTGCGATGGCTTCCAGTGCAACTGTGAGAAATCTTGGTGTTATTTTCGATCAGGATTTGTCGTTTAAACCATATGTCAATCAGGTTTGTAAAATAGCCTTTTTCCATCTCCGTAATATTGCAAAGATTAGGAAAATCCTCTCACAGAGTGATGCAGAAAAACTAGTTCATGCGTTTGTATCTTCTAGACTAGATTACTGTAATGTGTTGTTAGCAGGATGTCCAAGTAATTTGCTGAATAGGCTCCAGCTGATCCAAAATGCAGCAGCACGAGTACTGACAGGAATTAGCAGGAGAGACCACGTCTCTCCAGTATTAGCGTCGCTCCATTGGTTACCCGTAAAATTCAGAATCCAATTTAAAATTTTATTACTTGCGTATAAAGCCCAAAACGGCTTAGCTCCGCATTATTTGCAAGACCTGATAGTGCCTTATGTTCCTGTCAGAGCTCTCCGTTCTCAGAGTGCAGGTTTACTTGTAGTTCCTAGAGTATCTAAATGTAGATTTGGAGGGCGGGCGTTCTGCTATCAGGCGCCACTACTATGGAACCAACTTCCAATCTGGGTTAAGGGGGCTGACACCACCTCCACCTTTAAAACTAAACTTAAAACATTTCTGTTTAGTAAAGCCTATAGTTAGTGTTTAGTAAACCTCTAGCTGGTGTTGGTAAATCTCTAGGTAGTGTAAACTTTAGTGTGTCAGAGTCGCTCCTGTGGTTTCTTGTGCTGGCCCCCCCCTTCTCCTCCCTTTTCTCTCTTTTGTCCATGTTGCAGCATCCTTTGCCGGACACCGGAACCTGCAGGTGGTCGTGGGTGGCTTGTAGCTTGCATTACGGAGCACAAGTCTTTCCCCGACCCTGCACCCCAACCTGGGACTTGCTGATTGGGCCGGAGCTTCGGGAGCTGCGTGCTGGCCTGCGGTCCCCACCCCTGGTCATCCCGTTGCTGCCCCCCCCTTCTCCCCCCTTTTCTCTCTTTTGTCCTGCAGGTGGCCATGGGTGGCTTGTAGCTTGCATTACGGAGCACAAGTCTTTTCCTGACCCTGCACCCCAACCTGGGACTTGCTGATTGGGCCGGAGCTTCGGGAGCTGTGTGCTGGCCTGCGGTCCCCACCCCCGGTCATCCCGTTGCTGCTTCCACCTGCCTGCTGTGCTGTTGCCGTCCCTGACCCACCAGTCTGGCCCTCGGCAGGAGGGTCCCCCCTGATGAGCCTGGTCCTGCTCAAGGTTTCTTCCCTCCTAAAGGGGAGTTTTTCCTTGCCACTGTTTGGCTTAAGGTTTTTCTCCCACTAGGGGAGTTTTTACCTGCCATTGTTTATGTAATAACTGCTCGGGGGTCATGTTCTGGGTATGGGTCTCTGTAAAGCGTCTAGAGACAACTCTGTTGTATTAGACGCTATATAAATAAAATTGAATTGAATTGAATCATCATCATCATCATCATCATCATCATCAACACCATCATCATCATCATCATCATCATCATCATCATCATCTTCACCACCATCATCATCATCATCATCATCATCTTCACCACCATCATCATCATCATCATCATAATAATCATCATCATCTTCACCACCACCATCATCATCATCATCATCATCATCATCATCACCACCATCCCCCCCTCCCTCCCTGCGGCTACACCTCCACCACCCCCCCCCCTCCTCCCCTGCTGCCCTACCTCTACCTCCACCATCCCAACCCCTTCCCCCCCTGCTGCCCTGCCTCTACCTCCACCATCCCCCCCCCTGCCCCCCTGCTGCCCTACCTCTACCTCCACAATCTCTGCCGACCCCTCACACCCGGGACACAGCCTGTTCCAACCCCTCCCCTCTGGACGGCGCTACAGAGCTATGTACGCTAAAACCTCCAGACACAGAGACAGTTTCTTCCCGCAAGCGGTTGCTCTGGTGAACTCTCACAAATAACAGTCTCAGAGTTCAATTCAATTCAATTTTATTTATATAGCGTCTAATACAACAGAGTTGTCTCTAGACGCTTTACAGAGACCCATACCCAGAACATGACCCCCGAGCAGATATTACATAAACAATGGCAGGTAAAAAACTCCCCTAGTGGGAGAAAAACCTTAAGCCAAACAGTGGCAAGGAAAAACTCCCCTTTAGGAGGGAAGAAACCTTGAGCAGGACCAGGCTCATCAGGGGGGACCCTCCTGCCGAGGGCCAGACTGGTGGGTCAGGGACGGCAACAGCACAGCAGGCAGGTGGAAGCAGCAACGGGATGACCGGGGGTGGGGACCGCAGGCCAGCACAGTGTAACCAAACACGTGCAATATATAAATAAATCATCAAAATATAAATAATCATCTAGCACCCTCTTTAATATTCATGTTGCCTCACTCTGCTGCACCCCTCACTTTGTATTTCTTTTGAACAATTTAAATTTTTTATCTTGTATTTTTTTTTATATATTTTTATCCTGGTTTTTTTTCCCATTTTTACCACCCCGTGCTCCTACCTAAGTGACAGTCCTGGGCATTGCCATCCTCCACCAACCCCGGGAGGGCCACAGCTCAGGTCTCCTCCTGAACCTGAGGAGTGAGCAGGCCGCATCTTTTCACCAGACAGGGTGGGGTTTCTCCGGCCGAACGTAGCGCGTGGAAGGATCACGTTATTCCGGCCGGATCCTCCCCACCCCATCTGGCGCCCCGGTTGGCCAGAGGGGGCATGTGTAGCCCAGGACTGTGTGCATGTTTTTGTGAGGGTAGCTCCCATTAGCTACCCAGGGGAACACAGGGAGAACATACAAACTCCACACAGAAAGATCCTTTCGCCAACCCCACCCATGGTGTGGGCACTGAAGTCATGGGGGAAGTAACACGCACTTCAGCACCCACAGCGTCCCCCGGCGGGAATCGAACCCAGGACCTTCTTGCTGTGAGACCGCTGCACTACCAGCTGCGCCACCGTGCCCCCATCTTGTATTTTTTGCATAATTCTTGTCTGTTGAAATTGTAAATAGGTCATACTTATTCTCACTACCTCAAACCGCTGCACCTTAAAATGTTTATAATGTACATAGAAACTCCACATTTGTCTATTGTTCATTTTGTTTATTGTTTACCTTTAAGACCATAGAGAGCGAAACTACCGGAGTCAAATTCCTTGTTGGACAATGTTCGAACCGGGCCAATAAAGCTGATTCTGATTCTGATAACTATCGAAACTCTACAGGTTAATGTCCAAAATAGATAACTCAGTCTCTATTCCAATTTCAAAATGGAAGGCTGACCTTTCTCTTAACACTAACCAAATCTCTTGGTCACAAATATGTTTAAACACTTTCACTATGACCAAGAATCCAAACTTACAACTTATACAGTACAAGGTTCTTTACAGAACACATTATACAGGACAAAGGATGTTCCAGCTGGGTTTTGCGACCTCTAATATCTGTTCACAGTGCACAGAAAAACACCCCTGATAAGTATATGCATGCTTTATGGTTTTGTGCACCAGTAAGGACGTTCGTGATAGAGATATGTGAGGATTTATCCACATGGCTCAATTACAGAATTCCAGTGTGCCCCACACTATGCATATTAAGTCACTTGGGAGACATCCACATGGAACCTAACCTGGCTCCCTTGGTTCTCACTGCCTTATATATTGCAAAGAAAACCATTCTAATGAACTGTCGATGGTCGGGGTGGCCCCGTCTCTCCGGGTGGCCCCGTCTCTCCGGGCAGGCTGGCCTCTCGCTGGTTGGGGTCGTTGCCCTGGAGAGGTGTGGACCTCCTGGCGGCATGATCGGCCCATGCCGGGTGGTTGGTGCTCGGCTGGGTCCTGGTCCATCGTGGTGGGTTTCCTGGCTGCTTCATCCCGTGGTCATGGGGCTTCCCTCTGTCACCGCTAGGAGGAGGCTGGCCTTGCTGGCGGGGGGTTTCGTCCCGCAGTCTTCTGGCCCTCAGTGGGCAGCTATGTTATCTGGAGCATTATGCCCCTGGTAGGGTCTCCCATGGCAAACAGGTCCTAGGTGACGGGCCAGACTAAGAGCGGTTCACAAGCCAATCATGGAGAAGAAAAAATCGAGGGCCGTCACCCGCCCGGATCGGCGTCACTGGGGCCCCTCCCTGGAGCCAGGCCTGGGGTTGGGGCTCAATACGCGAGCGCCTGGTGGCCGGGTCTTTGCCCATGGGACCCGGCTGGGCTCAGCCCGACGTGGGACCGCCTTCCCATAGGCCCACCACCCGCAGGAAGGACCATGAGAGGCTGGTGCCATGTGGACTGGGTAGCAGTCGTGCCGGGGTGCCTGGACAACCCAATCCCTGGACCAAAACCCTCGCAGTGGGGACAGGGAATGTCACCTCGCTGGGGGGGAAGGAGCCGGAGCTTGTGCGTGAGGTTGAGAGGTACCGGCTAGAGATAGTCGGGCTCACCTCCGCACATAGCTTGGGATCTGGAACCCAGCTCCTTGAAAGGGGCTGGACCCTCCACTACTCTGGAGTTGCCTAGGGTGAGAGGCGGCGGGCTGGTGTGGGCTTGTTTATAGCTCCTCAGCTCAGTCACCATGTGCTGGAGTTCACCCCGGTGAACGAGAGGGTCGCTTCCCTGCGCCTTCGTGTCGGGAAAAGGTCTCTCACTGTTGTTTGTACCTACGGGCCAAACGTACCCGGCCTTCTTGGAGTCCCTGGGAGGGGTACTGGATAGTGCTCCAACTGGGGACTCCATTGTTCTACTGGGGGAATTCAACGCTCACGTGGGCAATGACAGTGATACCTGGAAAGGCGTGATTGGGAGGCAGAGCCTCACCTGTCATCATGACAAGTAAAAAGAATAATAATGATAATATTAAATAAATATTAATATTTGTCCACTGATCTTTATGTATGATTAATTTTGAACATTTTTATAGTCACAATCGCTGAATTTGCATACTTCCTGTTCATATACGGGGCTGAAACGTGAGGTGCGGCAGCAGCGTGCCTCACCTCACCTCTGATTGCGCAATCCATCACAAACTGGGTTGATACATGCAATTGGCGCTTACTGGATAACGTATCTCTGCATGTTGCCAATATAATGTTTGCAGATAGATTTATATACCCGGATTTACCGCAGTCTTGCTAATGTCTTTAACCATTAAAGTTTAATGTTTGTAAGTGACATATTTAGTTTCACTGATGGGACATAAAACAACATTAAAAAAGGCACAGGGTGATGCAGACAATACTCTGCCGCCCTGAAGGGGCCAGCCGTGAATAGCTGTCACGCGAAATAGCCAATAGGAGGGGAGCTTTTTCAATACCTGTAACCGCGAAACAGCCAATAGGAAAGGAGCTTATTTTGTTTATTTTTTTCTTTGATTCCACACAGAACAGGGTTCGAATCCCAGTTGTGGTTTGTATCAAATGTGAAGTAAAATGACTAGAAAACACTGAAAATACTTGGGACTTGAATACTTAAGTGTGTGTGGGTTATTAGTTTAATTATTAGATTAATTTTACGGGCTAGTGTAAATCCTGCATTTTGTAGAGATATTATTGCTGCCAAAGGAAGAAACTGCACATTAAGATAGACAAATAGACACTGATTAAGATAGTTTTATTATTTACAATATTGATTGGTTGACATTGTTTATCATAACACATCTGAAACAAGCATGAAGCATGTTCCGTGGGGTTTTTGGGTGGTAGTGGGGGGTTCCGGAGAGTTTTTTGTTCTTGTGCTTTGTTTTTTTTTCTGTTTTGTCATGTCAGGTTGTATGCATGTGTGACCGGTGGACTTTCCACTCTGCGTTGTGTTATATTTCGTTCAGTAAAGGATAGGACAACAGCTCCATTTGGTCGTGGATCCCCGCCGACCGGATTTATTTACAAGAGTCGCTGGACAAAGAGAGCGGAAGACAGCCCTATTTAAGAGGAACATAAAAGGAAGTGACGTGACATAACATAAAATAAAAACAAAATAAAATATACAGCACTCTACATATTGTTTTTATATAATTACACCAAATGTAATAACACTCGGGTTACACATGCCCAACTGTTTTGTTCTGTGATATACCTGTAACTTTTTACAAGGACCCTCTCTAAAATGAGTTGATACAACTCAAGAGGATATCCTTTCAATAAAGGTTCATATAAATATTTATTTCAAGCATATGAACAAAATTAAAAGGACAAAATAAAACAGATGAACAAATAATTATACAGAACAATAACAATAACAAAGACTATTTACAGCTATGTACAAGTGTTTACAGTCAGTCATTTTTTTTCCCTCCACCCATCTTTGTTTCTCTGCCTCATAAAAAGGAGAAGCCTGAAAGTCTCTCCAGGTCATCTCCTTGGCCATGCCCTTCTCCCTGTACAGAGAGAAGACTTTGGACGGGCAGTAGATATATTTCCCTGTCACGCCAGGGAAGCAAGTGTGTGTGTGTGGGCTGTTTGGTCCCCGTTTCAGCTCCAGGTGGCAGAATGGGCAGAGACGGCCTGTTTTCTCCTGGTCTGGGATTTTCCTCTTCTCTCTGTTCCCCTGTATGCGTAATGCAGTGGCATTCAGCTCTCTTTGAAAGAATTCAGTCCTCTTAAATTCTTCAAAGGGCATTTTGGGGTCAGAGAGTCCATCAGCAGCATAGGTCTGGTGCACCTTCTTTGAGCAGTAGAAGTACCGTACAGGCCCCTGTTGGAAGAAGAAGTGCACCGATGATCCATCTGTCAGATATTGGGATTTAGGCTGACCACAGGTGAGACAGGTCTTCGTCTGCCTTTTCTTCTGCTCAGGTTGCTGCTGCTGTTGGTGTTTCTGCTGCCTCTCCAAGATGCTCTCCACAATATTCTCAATAGAGTCTTGTGTGAGTGGTGTGGACAGGGCAGGCGCACCTGGATTAAAAACAGCCGGCTGCAGGGTGACCACTGGAACACTGACTGTTTCACTCCCCTCTGATAAAGCGTGCCACAGCTGCTGCGTCTGCACAAGTTTCTCCTGGCTTGTGTTCAGAGAAGAACGTGTATTAAGCAGTTTTGCCGGATGCTTCACATAGCGTGATATGTGAACCCTGGTTGTTGGATGCAGCAAGCTGTTGGGATCAGAGGCAGACTGATGGACCATTTCTGCATATTCCTGATCCACACGCTTCAGCATATCCTTCTCTCCACGATGCTTCTGCAACAGGCCATCGATTGCAGCTTTCATGGGAGAGGTCCAGCGTGCGAAGGCCAACACAAACACACGCCCACCTGTCTTTATGGGACCGACGCGGGCACCAGCAGGAAATGACCTCAGTGGCAGTGGCAGGGCGTGTGATATTTCTGTAACACAATTAAGCAGTAAGAGATCCTCAGTTGATCATGTTATTAAATTATACATACAATTATACATTATACATGGAAAGACATACATTTGAATAATACTGTAGTCAGACCAGTTGAATTTAGTAGTAGTAACAAAACGAGTCATTACGCAAGCTGTTTATACAGTTATCAGAATCAGAAAAGGGTTTATTGCCAAGTTTTCACACGAGGAATTTGTTATGGTGATGATTGGTGCAACACAATACAAATATAAAAACCAATATATAAGAGATAATAAAATAAAATGAAATGTATAAACAATAAAAAGCATAAACAGTAAAATAAAATGTAGACCGGAAATGTACAAAATGAGGTTTTAAAGTGCCGGGTGAGTCTGTACAAAAGTGACTTAGGAACTTAGGATAGGTAAAAAGTATAGACAGAAATGTACAATGAGGTTTGTAAAGTGCCGGATATGAGTCTGTGCAAAAGTTACAGGGTTGGAATCTTTACGTTAATGTAACGTAGAGTGGGATGGGGGGGCAGTCCGTGGTAGTTGGGGGGGGTGAGGGGGGACCGGGGCCTTGTTGATGATGGGTCTCTGGAAAGCGTGGGTCTCTGGAAAGCGTCTAGAGACAACTCTGTTGTATTAGACGCTATATAAATAAAATTGAATTCAATTGAATTGAATTGATGAGGACAGCTGCAGACGGGAAAAAACTGTTTTTGTGGCGTGAGGTTTTGGTCCTGATGGACCGCAGCCTCCTGCCAGAGGGAAGAGTCTGGAACAGTTTGTGTCCGGGGTGGGAGGGATCTGCTGCAATCTTTCCTGCACGCTTCAGGGTCCTGGAGGCGTGCAGGTCCTGGAGAGATGGAAGATTGCAGCCAATCACCTTCTCTGCAGAGCGGATGATACGCTGCAGCCTGCTCCTGTCCTTCACAGTGGCAGCAGCGTACCAGATGGTGATGGAGGAGGTGAGGATGGACTCAATGATGGCCGTGTAAAACTGCACCATCATTGTCTTTGGCAGGTTGAATTTCTTCAGCTGCCGCAGGAAGTACATCCTCTGCTGTGCTTTTTTGGTGAGGGAGGTGATGTTCAGCTCCCACTTGAGGTCCTGGGATATGATGGTCCCAGGAAGCGGTAGGACTCCACAGTGTCTGCTGGGGAGTCACACAGGGTGAGGGGGGCAGGTGGGGCTGCGTTCCTCCTGTAGTCCACTATCATCTCCACTGTCTTTAGAGCGTTGAGCTCTAGATTGTTCTGACCGCACCAGGTCACCAGCTGGTCCACCTCCCACCTGTAGGCGGACTCATCACCATCAGAGATGAGTCAAATGAGGGTGGTGTCGTCCGCAAACTTCAGGAGCTTGACGGACTGATGACTGGAGGTGCAGCTGTTGGTGTACAGGGAGAAGAGTAGAGGGGAGAGAACGCAGCCTTGAGGGGATCCGGTGCTGATGGTCCGAGGGTCAGAGACATGTTTCCCCAGCTTCACCCACTGCTTCCTGTCAGACAGGAAGTCAGTGATCCACCTGCAGGTGGAGTCAGGCACGTTCAGCTGGGAGAGCTTGTCCTGGAGCAGAGATGGGATGATCGTATTAAAGGCAGAGCTGAAGTCCACGAACAGGATCCTGGCGTAGGTTCCTGTGGAGTCCAGGTGCTGGAGGATGAAGTGCAGGGCCATATTTACAGCATCGTCTACAGACCTGTTGGCTCTGTAGGCGAACTGCAGGGGATCCAGTAGTGGGTCGGTGATCTTCTTGAGGTGTGGCAGCACAAGGCACTCAAAAGACTTCATGACCACAGAGGTCAGGGCGACGGGTCTGTAGTCATTGAGTCCTGTGGTCCTTGGTTTTTTGGGGACAGGTATGATGGTGGAGGTTTTGAAGCAGGCTGGCACATGGCATGTCTCCAGGGAGGTGTTAAAGATGTCCCTGAACACCGGAGACAGCTGATCGGCACAGTGCTTCAGGGTGGATGGGGAGACAGAGTCCGGTCCTGCTGCTTTGCGGGGGTTCAGTTTTTTGAATATTTTATTAACGTCCCTCTCCAGGATAGAGAGGGGTGTCGCAGTGGTGTGGGGGGTGGAGGATGGGGCCTCTGGGGTGTGAAGTGGTAGACAGGCTCCAGCCCCTGCTGGGGAGGGAGGGGTGCTGTTGGAGGAATGGAACTGGGGAATGTGAATGCAGTCCGGGGGGATGGTATCAGGACTGTCCCTTTGTATGTCAAAACGACAGTAGAACTCGTTCAGTTCGTTGGCTAGGCGCCGGTCGTTGATGGAGGGGGGGGCTCTGGGTTTGTAGTTTGTAATCTGTCTCAGTCCCTTCCAGACTGAGCTGGCATCGTTATCTGAGAACTGTTGGCGTAGTTTCTCAGAGTACAGTCGTTTAGCTGCTCTCACCTCCTTGCTAAACGTGTACTTTGCCTTTTTGAGCCTGTCCTTGTCGCCACTCCTGAACGCTTCTTCCTTCTGCAGCCGCAACCTTCTGAGCTTAGAAGAGAACCAGGGTTTGTCATTGTTGTAACTAACCCTGGTTCGTGTTGGAATACAACTGTCCTCACAGAAGCTGATGTAAGATGTAACAGCCTCTGTGAGCTCGTCCAGGCTGCTGGAAGAAGTCCTGAACACATCCCAGTCAGTACAGTCCAAACATGCCTGAAGATCCTCCGTAGCTTTCCTGGTCCACTGCTTTGAAGTCCTCACAGCAGGTTTGCAGAGCTTTAATTTCTGCTTATATGCTGGAATCAGGTGGACCATTAGGTGGTCTGAGTGTCCCAGTGCAGCTCGGGGGACGGCATGATAGGCTCTGCTCACTGTAGAGTAACAGTGATCCAGTATTTTTCCCTCTCTGGTCGGGCATTTAATTAGCTGTCTGTATTTAGGGAGTTCGTGGCTGAGGTTACCTTTGTTAAAATCACCGAGGAAAGTAACTAAGGAGTCCGGGTTAGTCCGCTCCACGTTCAGTATCTGGTCGGCGAGCACGCGCTGAGTGTCCTGCACGTGGGCCTGCGGTGTGATGTAAACGCCGACCAGGATGAATGAGCTGAACTCACGGGGAGAGTAGAAGGGTTTGCAGTTTATAATAAAAATTTCCAGATCGGGAGAACAGTGTTGCTGCACCACTGTCACATCCTTGCACCAGCCGTTGTTGATGAAAAAGCAAATTCCACCCCCTTTCGATTTACCGGAGAGCTGCGCGTCTCTGTCGGCTCTGAAAAGTTGGAAGCCTGCCAGCTGCAGCGCAGAGTCTGGGATGAGACCACACAGCCACGTCTCCGTGAAAAGCAAAGAACGGAGGATGAGGAGAGGTCTCTGCTCTTCCCCACTAGTAGTTGAAGTTCATCCATTTTATTGCAAAGTGATCGCACGTTGGAGAGAAATATGCCAGGTAAAGGTGTGCAGCGTCCGCGCCGGCGGAGACGCACGAGCGCGCCAGCCCGTTTACCTCTCCTCCTGCGCTTCACCGCGTGAACAAAGGTGATCGCACCTTTCACTAGAATGTCCAATAATTCCACTGATGGTAGGAGAAAAGTGGGAAATAAATCCGCTGGAGTTGTTCTTCTGATGTTCATCAGCTCTTCTCTGGTGAAAGAGCGCCGGGAGTCGTAGCAGAAAGCTGCGTTATTAAATAAAAAGAGACAAAGTAACACGCACCAAATCACCGCGGCCGCCATCCTCTCCGGCGCCGGAAGTAAAAATATACGACCTGCAGAGGTGGGTAGCAACGAGTTACATTTACTCAGTTACATTTACTTGAGTAACTTTTTGGATAAATAGTACTTTTAAGAGTAGGCCTAGTTTTAATGTAAAATACTTTTTACTTTTACTTGAGTAATATTGTTCTAAAATAACAATACGCTTACTTGAGTCCAATTATTGGCTACTCTACCCACCTCTGAGTACAATCTAAATATTATATACAGTAAGTAAGTAACATGTATGCACTCTTCACAGTACAAATCAACATCATCATCATATAACTGCATGGTGCAGAACAGTGCTTTAAAAAAGTGCAAGTGCAATATTTCAATATATCTAAAGGATATATTTGTACCTTGATTTATGTTACTTTTGTAAAGATTTAATACATTTTTGTTTAAACTACATGAATTTGCAGATTATTTTTTGATTACATTCATGTTATGTGACAAATAAATCAGATGTTACTCAGCAGTTACTCAGTACTTGAGTAGTTTTTACCAAATACTTTTACTCTTGCTCAAGTAATTATTTGGATGACTACGTTTTACTTTTACTAGAGTAAAATTGTTCTAAAGTAACAATACTTTTACTTGAGTACAATTTTTGGCTACTCTACCACCTCTGACGACCTGAGAAAAAGTTCATGTTCATGTAGTGTAGCTGGTTGAGAGCTAACGTTGTTAAAACCAAAGTTACAGGTACATCACAGAACAAAACAGTTGGGCATGTGTAACCCGAGTGTTATTACATTTGGTGTAATTATATAAAAACAATGTTTCCGCCGCTTGAATGAGCACGCAACACAAACCCGGTGACATGACAGTAAATGCATCCTATAGGGTCATATTTAAAACAAGAAAAAAGTCTGTTACCTTTGATAAACTCGTTTGGAGAGTCGGAATGTCGTTGTCTGTTGATACGACTGGTCTCCGAGGAAGTCCGAGCAGAGTGAATGGAGATTCTCAGGTGTAAAAAACAAGTAGAGAAACGGCGAAACAGCGCCACTGCCTCATATCGGCCGGAAATATATCACATCGGTAGTGGTTTAGCACTACCATAGAAAATGAATGGGAATCCGTTTAGGGCCGTTTAGCTAAAGAATCCCCGTCACCCGCGCGGGGGGCGTACGTGTGTCAACGGGTGCTTGCCCAGAGGAAAAGAAAATTCAAAAAGAGATCCCAAAAATGTTTCATTTACTTCTCCTAGACAACTATGAGATCTGTGTGACACCAAACTGAGACTAAGGGTTATTTCTCCTGTGTCTCGTCTTTTTCTCAAGAGCAATAAGATGCAATAAATCTCAATTTAGTCTCCTTTTAAGTTTAATCTCAACAAGCTCTAATATAATTCTCAGAGTTTCTCAACTTTTGTGTCTCTCTGTGATCTCATGTAGAGAAATCAGAGAGCTCTCTCTATAAACTCAATCTATTCTCATCCCAGCCTCAGTTTATCCATCTCATACTAAGCTCAGACAGGACAAATGAAGAGCTCTCCACAAGCACTCATTGATTTCTCAGACTTAGATCAAGGTTTTGGTTGTTTTTAATCATGTTGACTTTATTGTAATCCACATGATTTTTTTAAAATTATGTATTACTGTACTCAGAATGAATACATCCATCCATTATCTATACCCGCTTTATCCTTTGCAGGGTCACGGGGGTCTGCTGGAGCCTATGCCAGCTCATTTCAGGTGAGAGGCAGGGGTTCACCCTGGACAGGTCACCAGTGCATCGCAGGGCCACATATAAACACACAAACCATGCACACTCACACTCACAGGCAATTTAGAATCACCAATTAACCTAATATGCATGTTTTTGGACTGTGGGAGGAAGCCGGAGTACCTGGAGAACATGCAAACTCCACACAGAAAGGCCCTGCTGGGCCTGGGAGTCGAACCGGGGACCTTCTTGCTGTGAGGCAACAGTGCTAACCACTAAGCCACCTGTGGCAGGGTGGAGAAGTTGATGGGACACGCACCTGTGTCCCATCCGCCTGAGTGGCTGGTTCTCTCCACCCTGCCTGCCTTATAAGGCAGAGCTGGACAGCAGCAAAGGGGTCGGAGGAGCTGCTGTCCTGATGTGCTTCTGCACGTGTGTGTGTTGGTGAAACTGGTCTAATAAAGGGTCTGCACGAAACTCTGTGTCTCTCCATCCTTCGGTCGGCCCCGGTAGCACTCGCCCCTCTACATCTGGCGCCCAACGTGGGGCGCGAAGGATGGAGGAGGGAGGCATGGAGGCATGGTTTTTTTCATGAACCACATAAAACGTAAAATAAAAACAACAGTAATTTATTGGTAATTTGAGAGCAATAAAGTTACTATTTGAACAAAGTCCAATATCAGAATATAGCACTTTTTATCACTTAAAAATACTACTACCCCAACCATTGCCTCCAATAGCGAATACTGTGGAGCCTGTACCAATAGGCTATACTCAGGGCAACAGGGTTGGTTTTGTTAGGACGCGTGCTTCAAATTGATTCAAACAATCAGACTTAGGATCCGGGTCGGATATGCCAATCCATTTATTCCGTATTCAGCAGTAGTCAAAGCAAACGTAATTCCACTATTTAAACTCAACATAAACTTATGACAGAACGCCACTCTCTGCCTTGCACGTCTTGCATGTCTTGCAGGGTCAAAAACTGTTTGTCTTCCCCCTGTCGCACCTGCGTGCAATCAAGGTAAGCGACATCTTTCTCAAACGTAATTTGGGTAAAACTTTTTTTTTTTTTTTTTTTTTTTTTACCTTGTCTGCACACATATTATTGATTGATACCATGACGGTAGAAACCAAAAGTGTATATATGTGCATTATTACTATATGTAATATATACATATATATATACGCACACATATGCGTACACATACATAAATATACACATACAAACCCAGTGTTTTTTTTTTTTTTTTTTTTGGGGGGGGAGGGGGTGGGGGGGGGGGCGACGACATCCACTGCCAATCCAGGAAGCAGGAACACACGGAGACACACGTCAAGCACTGGAAATCTGCAACAAAAAAACCCAAACAAAGCACGAAACCGGCACGGAGCCAACCAAAGCACGAACAGCAATCGACCTAAATCTTGAGATCTGATCGCAGTCTGAGCTAAGCTATCGCTACCGCTACCTAAACCCAAAAACTAGAGAGCCAGCATGCAGGTGAACAAGCCAGTGTGTATGTCTATGTGTGTGTGTGTGTATGTATATGATCATGCGTGTGTGTGTGTGTGTGTGTGTGTGTGTGTGTGTGTGTGTGTGTGTGTATGCATGTGACTAAATGACTATATGTGTGTATGTGTGTGTGTGTGTGTGTGTGTGTGTGTGTGTGTGTGTGTAATAAACCAAACAAAGCTCCACCTGAAGTGCATCTATAGTGGGGGAGGGGGGGGAGCAACCCCGCCACCCGCGAGACCAGAGGCCGACAAGGAAGAGCCCGGAACCCAGGCCACCGGCAACCCCACAGAGGGGAGAAGTAGGAGGGAGGCAACCCACCGCCCGCGAGGCCCCCCCCCCACCCGGCGGCGGCCGAGGGGGCCCGCGGGCGGGGCCCCCACGGCGCGGAAAGAAGCAGCCAGGGATCCCGCGGCGGCGGACCGCGACCCAGGCAATCCCCGGCCACCCGGTCCGGGCCGGACACGCGGCCAGGAGGCCCTCACCCTTCAGGCCAACGACCCCCACCCGGCAGGGGGCCAGCCTGCCCGGAGAGACAGAGCCGCCCCGGCCGCCGACGCGGGCAGGCGCACCCGTCCCCCACGAAAGTGGCCCTCCAAGACCAGAGGGGCGCCCCGCCGTAGAGGCAGCGGGGGGGACCGGAGACGGGCCCGGAGAGAGGGAACCCCCCAACAAGGCGACACCCGCGCAGTCCCGACAACGGAGGGCCCCAGACCCAGGCATCCCATTCATTCATCCATTCACCTATCCGATACCTATACTAATAATAATATAATATACTATACATAATAATAATAATACTAATAATAATACTAATAATAATAACCATCTTTGTATAATATAATATTGATAAATTATTAAGTTTTTGATGTCCTGCCAATGGAGGCTCAAATCCTCCATGGCAGGACCCTTCCATACCGCATTCTCACCGACACAGACATACAATCACGCACCGTTTCCCCCTCCCCGGGGGGGTCCAGCACCGCCAGAAGGCACCCCAGGCTGCACGGCGGGCCCCGCCAGGCCCGGGTAACCCGACCCACCTGTCCCAGGCCCAGGCCGGTGAGGGAACGCGGGTGATGTGGGACCCCCTCCCGCCCCTTGTGTTGAGTGCATGTGATTAATGCCATAAAAACAGGGAGGAGGGAGGGCCAAGTATCGATTGACACCGACCCCCCCCCCTCCCGAACTACGTGTCCTTGTCAAGTGTATTTATAAAGTGTTGAATTTGCAGTGTCTAGTTTGCTGTTAAAACCGTGAGGCGGGGAGTGCCGGGCCACGCGGGACAGTGCCCCCCACGACCCGGACCTGGGTAAAACTTTTTTAATTCAAGATCTTTTTATTAAAATTTTCACAAAGTAAAAAAAGGTGAAATGCTGAATGTCAATTACAAATATTTTGAGTAGGCATGGGCATGTTAATCATAGCATACACCAGTGTACAAAATATAAAAAAACAATTAAACAGTATGAAAAAATATAAAATAGTAACAAAAACAAACTACAGACCAAACTAATCCCTCCCATGTCACTGCCAGATTACTAATCACAATATGAGGTCATTCTAACATCAAAAGCCTGCACTAGGAATACAAAAGAAATATGAAGTATAGTTCACAGGGTCTGGAATGCTTCTAGAAAAGGTCCCCACACTTTCTGGAACTTATTTGATTGCTGAAGCGAGTATCTAATTTTCTCCAGTTTTAAGCAGGACATGATGTCTTCCAGCCATTGTGCACGAGTAGGAGGGAAGGGATCCTTCCACCTGAACAGAATTGCCCGACGAGCCAAAAGGGAGGCAAAAGACAAAGTGTGCCCCTGTGCAGTGGTTAACTTCCTTCCTCCCTCCATGACCCCAAACAGGGCAGTCAGTGGGTTTGGTTCTAATCTGATTTTAAGCACCAGAGAGAGAGTATGAAAGACTTCCATCCAGTATTTGTTTAGACATGGGCAGGACCAGTACATGTGGATGAGAGAGGCTTCTGCTACTTTACATCTTACACAGTATGGACTAATATCTGGGTACATGGAGGATAACTTTGCCTTGGAAATATGAGCCCTGTGTACCACTTTAAACTGAATTAAGCAGTGACGTGTGCACAGGGAGGTTGTATTAACCAGCTTGAGTATGGACTCCCAGGTATCCTCTGATAAGGGAAGCCCTAAGTCCTGCTCCCATGCTGCTTTGAGTTTATCTGTAGGGGCACTCCTAAGATCCAGCAACATGCCATAGAAAGACGAAATGCGCCCCTTTTTGAATGGGTCTGTGGCAAGAACTTTGTCAACTGTGGTCAAGCCTATCGATGCACCAGGGCTGGGTGTCTGGGAAAGAACAAAATGTCTGGCCTGAAGATACCTAAAGAAATGTGATTTTGGAAGGCTGAATTTACTACTTAACTGCTCAAAAGATGCCACGGTGCCGTCTATGAACATATCTCTAAAACGAATCATACCCCTCCTGTGCCATTCCTGGAAGGTGGGGTCCTCAAGGGATGGTTTGAAAAAGTGATTTGATGCAATGGGGCTAAGAGAGAGAAGCTTTGAAAACTAAAAAACTTCCTAAATTGGGCCCAAATTCTAAGAGAATGTTTAACCACTGGGTTTTTGATTGATTTAAGTGAAGGAAGTGGAAGTGAGGAGCCGAGTAGGGCAGGAATTGACAGGTCATCAGTTGGATGTAACTCCATCGCCACCCAGTCAGGGCGGTCAGCGCCGTCGCAGTAGAAGGACCAGAATGCAAGGCAGCGCAGGTTAGCAGCCCAATAATAATAACGAAAGTTTGGGAGGGCCAGACCACCTGCAGACTTTATTTTTTGAAGGTGAGTCTTGTTCAAACGTGGCCGTTTACCCCGCCATAAGTATGAAGATATAACTGAGTCAAGGGACTGAAAAAAAGAGCCAGGAATAAAGAGTGGTAAGGTCTGGAAAAGGTACAAAAATTTAGGTAAGATGGTCATTTTAACTGAATTGATGCGACCCACAAGAGACATTGACAGGGGTGACCATTGTGTAAGGATTTGTTTGGTCTCATTTAACAATGAGATAAGATTCTCTTGGAGCAGGTCTTTGTGTTTCCTTGTCACAGATATGCCTAAATAGGAGAATTTGTCATTTACGATTTTAAAGGGAAAATTGGAAAGGTCTAAAGCATGCGATTCGAGATTGGTAGGGAAAAGCTCACTTTTGCTGAGATTCAGTTTATAGCCTGAGAGTTTCCCAAACTGACTGAGAAGTGACAGCGCAGGGGGTAATGAGGCCAGAGGGTGAGAGATGAAAAGCAAGAGGTCATCGGCATAAAGCGAGACCTTATGTTCCCTGCCACCTCTCCAGATACCGGACACATCCTCACAAGATCGGAGCGCTGTGGCAAGCGGTTCGATAGCCATGTCAAAAAGCATGGGACTAAGGGGGCACCCCTGACGGGTTCCACGATGCAGATTAAATGGTTTTGACCGTTGAGAGTTAGTACGAA
Organism: Cololabis saira; assembly: GCF_033807715.1. Taxonomy (NCBI): domain Eukaryota; kingdom Metazoa; phylum Chordata; class Actinopteri; order Beloniformes; family Belonidae; genus Cololabis; species Cololabis saira. The sequence continues at coordinate 49,575,410 of NC_084593.1, read as the reverse complement.
TTGAGGCTGTCGGGTACAAATAGAGAAGTTTAATCCACAGAGCAAAGTTCGGACCAAAACCAAACCTGTCCAGCACAGCAAAGAGATAATCTCATTCGACGCGGTCGAATGCTTTCTCCGCATCCAGAGAGACAACGCATTCAGGGATAGCCTCAGAGGCAGAGTAGATAATATTGAACAGTCGCCTTGTGTTGAAGTAAGACTGCCTACCTTTAATGAAGCCAGTTTGGTCTTCAGATATAATTGTGGGGAGGGCATTCTCCAGCCAGCTAGGACTTTAGCTAGGATTTTAGCATCTGTGTTTAAGAGGGAGATGGGCCTGTAGGAGGCGCATTCAGTAGGATCCTTCCCTTTTTTAGCTATGAGGGTGATACAGGCCTCTGAAAAAGAAGGAGGGAGGGAACCGTGGCTGAAGGATTCTGAAAGAACTGTAGATAGCAGTGGGGAAAGCAGAGTAGAAAATTTCTTTAGAAATTCCGCCGGGAAGCCATCAGGGCCAGGACATTTACCCGACTGCAGTGAAGAAATGGCTTGAGTTATCTCCATCAGGGATATCGGTTCTTCTAATGTCTTCCTTAGATCTGGTGAAAGACTGGGAATACTAAGACTATTTAAAAAGTCCGCAATCTCATCTCGATCAGTCTGAGATTCCGAGGTGTATAGCTGGGTATAAAAGTCCCTAAATGCTTCATTTATGAGTAAGTGATCTGTAGTTACATGGCCATTTGGTAAACGAATCTTAGAAATATTTTGTTTAGCCTTAGAGCCTTTAAGTTGGTTGGCTAATAATTTGTCAGATTTGTCTCCATAAACATAAAACCTGGTTTTACTTTTCAGAAGTGACTGTTCAATTGGGTGAGTGGTGAGCAGGTCAAATTTAGTTTTAAGTTCTAGACGCTTTTTGTAAAGATCTGGGGATTTAGTCCGAGAATATTCTTCATCGACCTCTTTGATTTGGCGGGCAAGGTCTGATCGCTCCCTATAAGATTTTTGCCTCACCCTAGCAGTGTAGGATATAATCTGTCCCCGGAGATAAGCCTTGAGGGAATCCCAGACAGTTAGACTAGACATTCCTGGAGTCATATTCGTGGATAGGAAAAAGGCTATTTCCGTTTCCATTAATTTAACAAAATTTCTGTCCGACAGCAAAGTTGAATTGAATCGCCACTGTTTGTCTCTTTGAGGTAAGTCAGGAAGGGACATGGTTAGGATCACAGGAGCGTGGTCGGAAATGACAATGCTCTGATAAGCACAGGAATGAGTATTCTCTGTCACATGGATGTAAAGAACGCCACACATCACAAACACCGTAGTCAGAAAGGAACGCCTGAATAAGACGGGCTGACTTACTTGCTGTGCCGGGGTTGGTAGAGGATCGGTCTAGGACTGGGTCAAGCCAGCAATAAAAATCACCACCAAGTATGAGAGAATATGTATTAAGGTCAGGGAGCAGTGAAAACAGTCGTTCAAAAAAGACTGCATCATCTGAATTAGGGGCATAAACGTTCACAAGTACGACCAATGTATTGAATAATTTCCCAGAAACGATCACGTAGCGACCAAACTTGTCAGAAATCACGTTGTGCTGCTCAAATGAAACATCCTGACTGATCAGAACTGAAACTCCTCGGGCCTTAGCTTGAAAGGAGGAGTGAAATCCCTGCCCTGACCACCTCGGGAACAGGCGGCTATTATCAGAACTGCGAATATGAGTTTCTTGTAGAAAGGCTATTTCTGTTTTAAGATGTTTTAGATGTGAGAAGACCCTTTTCCTTTTAACAGGGTGATTCAGACCCTTAACATTCCAGCTCACCAGCTTCAAGAATCTATTCATAATATTTAAGAAGAAAAATTAGGAGGTGAGCACAATGACCTAGGCAAAAAAAAAAGAAAACGGAAAGGAGGCTGAATGTGACCCACATTAAGTAAGGAGTTGAAAAGAATTAATGCAAAGTTTCTGGCAGTGACATATCCCCCCGACCCACCCACCCCAAATAAGACAGCTGCTATAGAAAAAGAAAAAAAAAGCAGCAAGCTCTTCAAAACAAACAAAGTGCAATAACGCATCTTCCTGTCCTACACACTAATAGCTTTTGCTCCCGCATCATGAATATATGAAATTAGCACCTCAAAACGTGTAGATATAAATAAAAAAAAAGAAATACCCTCTCAAATCTTGACTTGGAAGTCCCGATAAGAGCCCAGAAATATCTGTACAAAAATGTAAAATATAAAACTTCCGACTTAAACAGCGTAAAAGTAAGGTTAACAGCTTACAATTATTACAAAACTTATAGGTAAATTGGAAAAGCTTTTATTTTTTCGCTTTTTTCTCTCCCTCTCCATCACTTATTTTTCCCTTTTTTCCCCCTTCCCTCAAATAGCCAAAAAGAATATGGAGAGCCAATTTTCAGTGTGCCTGAATCAAGAGAAGACAGATCATGGGAGCCATGCAGGGCATGCAAGGCACAGGTGGAAAAATTAGTGGAGGAGAAGGACAAACTAGTGGAGGAGAAGGACAAACTACAGGATGGGCTTTGCGGTATAAGTAAGTACATTTAGTCTCTCTGTTGCAGTAAATTGTTCCTTTAACACTATTGCTTTTTCCCTTTTTCCTAATGTACCAAATTAAACTAAAACTAAAACTTAAAAGCTTTTAACAATTTGGTAAAAATCTTAGCCCATCATGAAATCTCTTGATTTTTTTAAAAACTAGTCTCTTCCTTTTCTTTAGTTATTTTTTTTCCGGCTGTGTCATCACAATATCTAGCAAAATTTGGCATAGTTTCTGATGTGTTGGAACCCCATGTATCACATAGCTACATTTCATGTTTTGATTGTTTCAGTGACCTCACAGTTTTACTGAATTTCCTCGTGTGAACCATAAAGATATTTCAATGTGAATTTTGTGACATCGGGATAAAAAAAGCTCTCAATCCTTTCATTGTAACTGCTGTTACTATATTATTATTATTATGGGCATGCCAAGTAATGGCATGACCATATTGCAATCGTCCAGAATGGCCCAAAGGGCAATGTTGCTAGCATTTTGCTAACAAGCTAAAGTCGCAAAAGTCCCACTGCGCACCAGCGGGTGTACAGCATGACCCCGCTCTGATGTGGAAAAAAAAAATCCCCAAAAACTAAAACACGGCCGGAAAAACGAGGAAAAACATGAAAATGAAGGCGATATATTAGTATCTAGAAAAGGTTTCCCTTTTCTTTTTATTATTATTCTTATTCCGCACTTTTTTTCGTCCGTTAATGCGGCCCGAACCGGAATGTGCACCCATGCATGGCATACATCGTTGGATGCGTCTCCATCATGCCTCGATGGGCATTACTTTTCTCCGTAATAGGGGTTACCGGGGCAACGCTAGTTGCCAAAAAGCAAAAAAAAAGGCGAAAATTCCCACGCTTATTGCTCGGCCGAACTTTGTCGTAGAGACATCGTTCAAACTTTCAAACACTCGGCCTGATTGTCCCTAAAGGTACGTACAAGCTCATTATGCCAAGTATTACAGTTTTTGTGATATTGACCTTTCTTTTTTTTTTTTTTTCCCATTTGACTTTGGACGCTTGTTGCTAGGCAACAGGTTATCGTAGAGACATGGTACAAATGTTTCCCGACTCGGCACGCTGTGGACTTCAACATACTCAAATTTCATGAAGCTGGGATTTAAGGAAATTTTATGTCAAAATCCAGGCCACATGGCCCCATTCATTCGGATGGAGTTTTTTACCATGGTGAAAAATAAACCTATCCGTTAACATAGCCTGAACCGGAACATGCACCCATACATGGCATACATCGTTGGATGCGTCTCCATGGTTCCTCGATGGGCATTACTTTTCTCAGTAAAAAGTGTTACCGTGGCAACGCTAGATGCCAAAAAGCAAAAAAAAAAGGCGAAAATTCGGACGCTTATTGCTCGGCCGAACTTTATCGTAGAGACATGGTTGAAACTTTCAAACACTCGGCCCGATTGGCAGTAACGGCCCCTACAACCTCATTATGCTAATTACTACAGTTTTCGCGATATTGACCTTTCATTTTTTTTTTTATTTCTGTTTGAATTTGGACGCTTGTTGCTAGGCAACAGGTTATCGTAGAGACATCGTACAAATGTCCCCTGACTCGGCACGCTGTGGAATTCAACATACTCAAATTTCATGAAGCTGGGAATTAAGGAAATTTTATGTCAAAATCCAGGCCAAATGGCCCCATTCATTCGGATGGGGTTTTGTACCATGGTGAAAAAAAAAACCTATCCGTTAACGTAGCCTGAACCGGAACGTGCACCCATGCACGGCATACATCGTTAGATGCGTCTCCATCTTGCCTCGATGGGCATTACTTTTCTCAGTCAAAAGCGTTACCGTGGCAACGCTAGATGCCAAAAAGCGCGCCCCATTAATAACTATTGGGAGCACAGGAATGAATGAAATACAAGCGTAAAAACACCTCAAACTGACATAGAACCACCCCGAACACAACCACTACAGCCCCAAACCAAAGCAGCAAGAGGGGACGAATGGGCGGTAGGGCATGCCCATATCAAAATTTCCAGAAATTTTCTAGTTATTATTATTATTATGTTATTATAAATATCTCATAGCTATCATTTTTTTCCATCGTTCCTGTAGTTTCTTGTGCCCTTTTTTCTCTTTTGTGCATGTGCAAATCCATACAGTACCTGCTGAAATGAAGGCTAGAGGGGCATGAAATGGGAGCATTTAAAATAATGTTTTTATTTAAAGTAACTAAAAAGTTACTTTTCATAGTAATGCATCACTTTTTGGTCTAAGAAGCTGAGTTACTTTTTAATGAAGTAACTAGTAACGGTAACTAGTTACTATTTTTCAGTAACTAGCACAACACTGGTGGAGACACGCAGCGCTGCTCCTCAATGCACTAATTCCCTGTCATCACACATATAGGTGCTCGTGCTCGGGCACGGCGCAGGAGGATCGGTGTCACGGCTGCCTGGACAGCCCGGTCCGACAGCACGTCCAGGGGATTGAAGTGCTGACGCACCAATGCGTTCATATAAACAGTTCTGCTTCGCGCACGGCGACGCGGTTGATTTGCAGCGAGAACATGCTGTATAGCAGCCAGATTATCAAATAAATGATATTCATGATGATCGTTTTATTTGTGGGTAATGCATAAAGCATATACAGGAACACACTTGTTATTCCTTATTTTTCTTTTTTTTCCCCTTTACTGTCACCAATGAATGTTAAACAATATAAATCTAAAGTATAAAATAGATCAAAATTTGTGCGGGGTGCATTGTTTTAATATCTCATTGCTTGGTGTGATATTGATTTGCCTGACGCGCCTGGATCTGTGAGTCTTTGTTCACTAAGATGGTTGTAAAGACTGGGTCAGCAGCATCTTACATTTCCTTCTTAATGAAAGAGATTCTTAAGCTAAGAGCAACTCTGGGAAACGCAATTTTCTTTCACAAGCTCCTTAAGAAGGTTTGAAAGAAGTCTTTCGCTGTTAAGAGCTACTTAACTGATCTGGGAAACTGGGCCAATGTGATAATCGCTTTTGCTGTCTTTCAATGTTAACTTTATTGTAAACATTATTGTTATTGTTAACATTATAACAGCTACTTGAAATACTCAAAATACTCAGTCATTGTACTTAACAATTGAGTCCTGCTGTTTTGAATTTGAATAAAGATTCAGATGACTTCATTCCAAAAGGGAAATCAATTTGTCCGTCAGCTCATTTGCTATAGAATTATAAAGCCTGATGGCTGTTGATTAGGGGTGTCACGGTACACACAAGTCACGGTTCGGTACGTACCTCGGTTTAGGGGTCACGGTTCGGTACGGGTTCGGTACAACGGGAAAAAAAATACAAAAAGTCCCAAATGTATAAGACGAGTTTTTTCTTCCTTTATTTTGATCATAGCATTTGAAAGTTAAAGTTTGTTCAATTGGCTACAAAACTAAAAAGCATCTCTTATTAAAGTGTAAAATAAATAGAACTAGAAAATTTCAGGAAATTTAGATATGGGCATGCCCTACCGCCCATTCGTCCCCTCTCGCTGCTTTGGTTTGGGGCTGTAGTGGTTGTGTTTAGGGTGGTTCTATGTCAGTTTGAGGTGTTTTTACGCTTGTATTTCATTCATTCCTGTGCTCCCAATAGTTATTAATGGGGCGCACTTTTTGGCATCTAGCGTTGCCACGGTAACGCTTTTGACTGAGAAAAGTAATGCCCATCGAGGCAAGATGGAGACGCATCTAACGATGTATGCCGTGCATGGGTGCATGTTCCGGTTCAGGCTACGTTAACGGATAGGTTTTTTTTTTTCACCATGGTACAAAACCCCATCCGAATGAATGGGGCCATTTGGCCTGGATTTTGACATAAAATTTCCTTAAATCCCAGCTTCATGAGATTTGAGTATGTTGAAGTCCACAGCGTGCCGAGTCAGGGGACATTTGTACGATGTCTCTACGATAACCTGTTGCCTAGCAACAAGCGTCCAAATTCAAACAGAAATAAAAAAAAAATTAAAGGTCAATATCGCGAAAACTGTAGTAATTAGCATAATGAGGTTGTAGGGTCCGTTAGTGCCAATCGGGCCGAGTGTTTGAAAGTTTCAACCATGTCTCTACGATAAAGTTCGGCCGAGCAATAAGCGTCCGAATTTTCGCCTTTTTTTTTGCTTTTTGGCGTCTAGCGTTGCCACGGTAACACTTTTTACTGAGAAAAGTAATGCCCATCGAGGAACGATGGAGACGCATCCAACGATGTATGCCATGTATGGGTGCATATTCCGGTTCAGGCTATGTTAACGGATAGGGTTTTTTTTCACCATGGTAAAAAACTCCATCCGAATGAATGGGGCCATGTGGCCTGGATTTTGACATAAAATTTCCTTAAATCCCAGCTTCATGAAATTTGAGTATGTTGAAGTCCACAGCGTGCCGAGTCGGGAAACATTTGTACGATGTCTCTACGATAACCTGTTGCCTAGCAACAAGCGTCCAAAGTGAAATGGAAAAAAAAAAAAAAATGAAAGGTCAATATCACAAAAACTGTAATACTTGTCATAATGAGCTTGTACGTACCTTTAGGGACAATCAGGCCGAGTGTTTGAAAGTTTGAACGATGTCTCTACAACAAAGTTCGGCCGAGCAATAAGCGTCTGAATTTTCGCCTTTTTTTTTGCTTTTTGGCAACTAGCGTTGCCACGGTAACCCCTATTACGGAGAAAAGTAATGCCCATCGAGGCATGATGGAGACGCATCCAACGATGTATGCCATGCATGGGTGCACGTTCCGGTTCGGGCCGCATTAACGGACGAAAAAAAGTGCGGAATAATAAGAAAAGGGAAACCTTTTCTAGATACTAATATATCGCCTTCATTTTCATGTTTTTCCTCGTTTTTCCGACCGTGTTTTAGTTTTTGGGGATTTTTTTTTTCCACATCCGAGCGGGGTCATGCTGTACACCCGCTGGTGCGCAGTGGGACTTTTGCGACTTTAGCTCGTTAGCAAAATGCTAGCAACATTGCCCTTTGGGCCATTCTGGACGATTGCAATATGGTCATGCCACTACTTGGCATGCCCATAATAAAACATTTAACTTGTGCATAAGTGTTTTTAATTTTACCACGGACTGGTTTATGTGAGCGCGGGATGGCACATTGTAACGAGGCTCGAGCACTTTTAATAAATACTTGAACCCGGGCTCCTCTACTGCTGCATATGGGCAGAGCCGTCTGGGGGCGGAGTATTCTCCATGGGCCTTATGATAGTCATTTTAATGTTCAACAACATCATCCTACCCATTAAACTACATTTATTCTCACTTTTATTGAGCCAAGCAAGCCTATAGGCCTATGCTGCAGAAAGCAGAGTAAAGTCACACACACACACACACACACACACACACACACACACACACACACACACACACACACACACACACACACACACAGGCCTGTCAGCTGTCAATCACATGGCTCTGAAAACTCAGATAGTCACAGACTGACTCAGTTCCATCTTTGATACAGCTTAAATACAAAAAAACCATAACTGGTCTAAAATTACACAATCTATTTAGATAGATAGACACAGCAGTCTATAACATAATTTCTGAGCTCTATAATAGAGAATAGACTCGGCGGTCTAGTTGACAACAACACAAAGCTCATTAAAATAGGCAGCTGGTCAAAAATACCACAACATTATAAAGACATTATTTATGAAGGTTACACTGACTCACCAACGGTAGTTGACTCTTCCATAACCCAAAATAATCCAGGTAACGTGGAAAACGGGGTAACATTCAAAACTTTGTACAAATTTACTCCTCTTTTAAACTTTAGCGCTAATCTCCTTCACGGCAAATTTGCTGTGACTGTTAAGGCTGATTTATGGTACCGCGTTACACCAACCGATTTTTGAAAACTCCGTTAATGAAGATGCATCTAGACCTGGTGTAGACAGAGACAGAGCGCAGTTCTGCGTTTTCGAACGTCACATTATGCTCCAAAACAACAACAAATCTGCTCTGATTCTGACGTCTAACGTGCGACCCAGAACTACAAATGATCCACCATCTGTCCTCCAAGCTATTTATTAAATAAATGATCTCTGCTCTGGACAGCCGTTTACTGCGTTACACCGACGCGCAGCCTACGCCGTAGGGTACGCGGCGACGCGCAGCAGGGCTGCGTCGGTTTAACACGGCAGCTCCGCGGCGGACACGGGGGAACTCGGGCTCGTTACCCGAGGAGGAGGCGCGGCTCCCGGGGAAGCGGCGCAGCTTGCGTCGATTAACGCGGCAGCTCCGCGGCGGACACCGTGGAAACTCCAGCTCGTTACCCGAGAATGAGGCGCGGATCCCGGGGAAGCGGCGCAGAGGCGGCCCGGAGGGCGGAATACCAGAGGATCTACAGGTTTGTAATGCTTATGAATGTGGTCGAAAACGCATATCTTCGGTTCTGTGTGGAAGGTTTTTTTTTTTCTAACAACGATGTAATGTGGAGAAACGAAGGGGGGGAGGTATTCGGTTTTAAAAATACCCTACTCAGAAAAAAGAGAAGATAATAAGCCTGTTTTCTGTTTAGAAAGTACAAACGTAGACAGATTACAAGTACTCACCCGTTTTTAAGGAGTTTCGGAGTTTCTTTCAGGAGCACGGGCGGGTGGTGCTGCAGTGAATAAAGGTGGATTTATGGTTCCGCGTAAAATCGACGGCGTAGCCTACGGTGTAGGGTATGCGGCGCACGCAGCGTTCTGTGTGTCGCCGCGCTTACTCTATCTCACTTATTGCTCCTAGTGAATTTTAGGAGAAACATATGAGAAACATTTTAGACAAAATAGAAACTAAAATGAGGCTTAGATGACAATCTCAAATTTGTCTCCGGAGCTTTGACATAGAGGGCACAAATCGCAGAACGCCACCAGCGATCACATTCATTGTGTACAGTATGTGCTACCGCGGCGCAACAGCGGACCGCTCTGCCTGCGCGAGAGGGTGCAGAGTGTGGGCTGACTCCGCGCCCTACCCGGTGGTGGGCGCGACGCAAACCACGCTCTAGTTGAAAGCAGCATAACACAACAAACCTCATAAAACACTTGAAGAAATATCACACGAACGAGCATGCAGAGTCCCTGCAGCGCTCGTTGGCAAACAAACAACAGCACTCCGGCGGCTCCCTCAAGCAACCAACGTTGTTACAAACAATTGAAAAGCGTACAACGCACGAACAACTCCAACAAGACAGCAAGAAGGGAAACGCATTTACAGAAAAGATTGCACAGTTTGTGCTTGATGACCAGCCCTGTCAGTAGTGAGTAATGTGGGATTACACAGCATTTAGGGCTACTGCCTAGTTTATTTAAAAAAAATTAAATATCTAATAAATGGCTCAAGTTTTGTCATAATAACCTACTGTTGTGGACTATTCATCTCAGGAAGAACACACTACAAAATTAGTACTAAAAAAATGAACCTATTGGTGAGAACAGAGAGATAGGAATTTGCGCTGGTATCGGATCAGTACTAGGGCTGCGGTATCGGTATCGGATTGCAAGTGAATATTATATATATATATATATATATATATATATATATATATATATATATATATATATATATATATATATATATACACACAGTATAAATAAAATAAATATATAATATATTAAAAATGCATATGCCTTAGGTTTTTACCGACATGGTATTAACCATTAATATATATGCAAAAAAATCTTGTGAGCGTCATTGAAATGGGTCAAATGGTATACGTAAAGTGACATTTTTAAATTTTGGACAGTAAATACATATTTTTTATGACGAGTTATATTTCAGCCAGTGTCATCAAACTTTGTAAAAATATAGTTGCATATTTCAGTATCTTTCATGATTTTTTTTCATAATTCTTCAGTAAAAGGTTGAATTTTGATGAATTGTTTTAACCATTACACAAGAATTTGCTGTTAACAATCGGTGGAGAGAAGTATTTCTATGGTCCAGTCTGTGTCAATGGCTGTAACAATGTATGGCTGTAACTCATCCATACATTGTTTAATCTGGCCCAAATTTGGTGCATGTTTGCAGTCCAAGTCTAATTTCTCAGCGTGAGGAATGCCATGTGTGACGTGAGAGCGTGTGAACTTGTTGAAAATGTGTGTGTTTCACATTCAATGCATAAACCTTGACAGCCCTTTTGTTTGTGGCTATGACCCGATCAATGCTGTTCGCAGCTTGTTCTTAATTTATCATTTTGGCAGGATATTTTTCGACTTTTTGGGGAAGTTTTTGCAATCTCCAAAGGGGGAGAGTAGCAGTGCGGCCATTTTGCATGTGTTTTGTGTGGTTTAAGTCACTCTAAGATTGCTGTGAATAGGTAAATTCAGTGTTGTGTTTTCTTTTGCTATGCTTAATTTCAGAAGGCTCTGTCATGCAGTCTAGTGCCAGGTTTGTTTTCTTTTTAACCATTTCACGTTTGGTTTGATTTTGTATTTTGTCCTTTATAATTTACTCACTCTAGAGACCAGTATTTTATCAAAAATATATCGGTAATAAAATTTATATTTTTTGTATAGCAGTCTCTGATGCCAGTTTATTCTGGGTCTTGTTCGGTTGATACCACTTGGTCACATTGACTAATAATGACTCGGCGCAGTTCCTCACGCTTCATCATTTGCTGGCTTTTTACCTAATTTTAAGACCTTATTAGTACCAAAACGCTATTTTACATCATAAATACAAAGAACTGTGTACATCCTTATCCCCAACTTTATGCACTCATCGAAATGGTGACCAACGTCATTGACCCAGCCAACAACATTTCCAAATGAATCCAAAACTCAATGGATAAAGTTCCATGTGTACAGCACACAGAAAGATCTAAACCATCACAAGTTATAGCCTGGGAAGGGTTCTGACTTGTAAGTCAGTAGGTGAGGTGACAGTGCTCACCTGCCGTCATGTTGGTTTAATGTGGTTTAACTTGGTGACTGCCAACAAATCAACATCTGTGGTGTCCACTCAGGGAGCATCCAAAGTACTTCCAAGTTCAACTAAGTGTCAAATATCATTAAAATCAGATCAGAACAAAGAAACTTTAACGCATAGAAAACACACACAGCAGGGTGAATGGGTGCATAATAACACCATGATGAAGCATCAAACTTTTCCAAGTTATTTAAATATTATTCTGGCATTATTGCTTTCAGATAATTAGCCTACGCCCCCAATGCAGGTTGTCTGATAAATAAAGGAGAACAGGAGGTGCTTCATACCTTCAGAAAACTTTGAAAGTCATTCATGAGTCAGATTAGCATGACTCTACACACTTCCTAACTTTCTAACTGAAAAAAATGTTTTTGATTTAAAAGTACAGTTGGGCAAAAAAGTATTTAGTCATACACCAGTTATGCAAGTTCTCCCACTTAAAAAGATAAGAGAGGCCTGTAATTTTCATCACAGGTATATCTCAACTATGAGAAACAAAATAAAAAAATCCAGAAAATCACATTGTTTGATTTTTAAAGAATGTATTTGCAAATTATAGTGTTAAGTTAGTGTTTGTTCAATAACAAAAGTTAATCTCAACTTTTGTTATATACCCTTTGTTGGCAATGACAAAGGTCAAACGTTTTCTGTAAGTCTTCCCAAGATTTTAAAACTGTTGCTGGTATTTTGGCCCATTCCCCCATGCAGATCTCCTCTAGAGCAGTGATTGGTCCGTTCCTCCATGATCTCCTCTAGAGCAGTGATTGGTCCGTTCCTCCATGCAGATCTCCTCTAGAGCAGTGATTGGTCTGTTCCTCCATGATCTCCTCTAGAGCAGTGATTGGTCCGTTCCTCCGTGCAGATCTCTAGAGCAGTGATTGGTCCGTTCCTCCGTGCAGATCTCCTTTGGAGCAGTGATTGGTCCGTTCCTCCATGCAGATCTCCTCTAGAGCAGTGATTGGTCCGTTCCTCCATGATCTCCTCTAGAGCAGTGATTGGTCCGTTCCTCCATGCAGATCTCCTCTAGAGCAGTGATTGGTCAGTTCCTCCATGATCTCCTCTAGAGCAGTGATTGGTCCGTTCCTCCATGCAGATCTCCTCTAGAGCAGTGATTGGTCCGTTCCTCCATGATCTCCTCTAGAGCAGTGATTGGTCCGTTCCCCCATGCAGATCTCCTCTAGAGCAGTGATTGGTCCGTTCCTCCATGCAGATCTCGTCTAGAGCAGTGATTGGTCCGTTCCTCCATGATCTCCTCTAGAGCAGTGATTGGTCCGTTCCTCCATGATCTCCTCTAGAGCAGTGATTGGTCCGTTCCTCCATGATCTCCTCTAGAGCAGTGATTGGTCCGTTCCTCCATGATCTCCTCTAGAGCAGTGATTGGTCCGTTCCTCCATGCAGATCTCCTCTAGAGCAGTGATTGGTCCGTTCCTCCTTGCAGATCTCCTCTAGAGCAGTGATTGGTCCGTCCCTCCATGATCTCCTCTAGAGCAGTGATTGGTCCATTCCTCCATGCAGATCTCCTCTAGAGCAGTGATTGGTCCGTTCCTCCATGATCTCCTCTAGAGCAGTGATGTTTTAGGGCTGTCGCTGGGTAACACAGACTGTCAACTCCCTCCAAAGATTTTCTATGGGGTTGAGATCTGGAAACTGGCTAGGCCACTCCAGGACCTTGAAATGTTTCTTACGAAGCCACTCCTTCGTTGCCCGGACGGCGTGTTTGGATCATTGTCCTGCTGAAAGACCCGGCCACGTTTCACCTTCCCCTGCTGATGGAAGGAGGTTTTCACTCACAATCTCACCATACATGACCCATTCATTAAAGAATGAATGGGGTCATGTATCTCGGGATTTTACACACCCTTACACGGATCAGTCGTGCTTGTCCCTTTGCAGAAAAACATCCCCAAAGCATGATGTTTCCACCCCCATGCTTCACTGTAGGTTTGGTGTTCTTTGGATGCAACTCAGCTTTCTTTCTCGTTTCTACCAAAAAGTTATGTTTTGGTTTCATCTGACCATATAACATTCTCCTAATCCTCTTCTGCATCATCCAAATGCTCTCTAGCAAACTTCAGACCTGGACATGTACTGGCTTCAGCAGGGGGAACGTCTGGCCCTGCAGGATCTGAGTCCCTGGTGGCGTAGTGTGTAACTGATGGTTCCTTTGTTACTCTGGTCCCAGCTCTCTGCAGGTCCTTCACTAGGTCCCTGTGTGGTTCTGAATGAATTCAGTAAAAATCCTACAATGTGATTTCCTGGATTCTTTCCCCCAATTCTTTCTCTCATAGTTGAAGTGTACTTATGATGAAAATTACAGGTTTCTCTCATCTTTATAAGTTATCTTTACACTTTTTTTGCCCCACTGTAGGCGAAAAACAGTTCAACATTCTCATCCATCCATCCATTTTATACCTGCTTTATCATTTGCAGAGTCACAGGGGTTGCATTACAGGCGAGAGGCAGGGGTACACCCTGAACAGGTCGCCAGTCTATCGCAGGGCCACACATAGACAGGCATTTTTATAATAAACAGAATTTATATTCTGACATGTTTTTTTCATCACATGTACCTCATTTAGTATAACATGTCCGTTTCATTCAAACATACAAGACCATGAAAAAATCTTGGACATATCTTGTCTTTTACCAAAGTTTTTATGATATCTATTTTTTGCAGCTCTTTAAAGGAGCATGAGGCTCCTTTTAAGAAATGAGACTCTCTAGCGCCACCCTTCGCCACGACGGCCGTTGGGGGTACTGCAGCCAACAGCGAAGCCGGCAGAGAATGCGCATGCAGCGTCATGTGACGTCACATCCGCAGCCCAGCGCGGGAAATTTGGGCCCGAATTGCAGCACATTTTGCAGCACACAGCCTGTTCAAGGCAACAGAGAGATACACTTGAGGGCTCATTCTTTTGGGTTTGGAACGCTTCATCTCACATTATTACTAGAAAACTTAAAACGTATACAAATTTTTTTCATAAATCTTGCCTCAATCCGGCCTCAAGCTCCTTTAAAGCAAAACAAAGACTTTTTCTCAGCAATTGAATATCAGTTTCAATTTCAGTTGACAGAGTGTTTGCTTTCCTTTATGGGCCATCATCTAGGTGCAGCAATCTTCTGCACCTGATTTCACAAATATCTTGCAAAGTAAGTTTCAGCACCTGTCCCAGTCAGACAACTGCGACTCAGTTAAAATGCCATCTCACACCTTAATGAATCTAGCTCACAAAGCTACAGCATTGGTATCAGAGCAGGGCATCGTATCTTCGACAAGCATCCTATCTTCCTATCTGAGCATTCTATCTTTAACAAGCCCTCTATCTTTCTATCTGGACATCCAACTTCAACAAGCACCCTATCTTCCTATCTCAATGTCCTATCTCCAATAAGCTCTTGTATACAAATCTTTTCTGTTTTCATGTTGTCTCCTAACTTCTAAACATATTCTAACCCCACTTTCCTTTGCACTTCTCTATTTAAGGTGATTATCTACCTTTACTTTTGATTTTAGTTTCTACCATTTTCCTTTAGAAACTTTTGGCATGCTCTTTTTGTCACTTTGGATAAAATTGTATTCGAAGTACAATGTAATGTAAATCTCAGTGTTGTAAGTTGCAGTGTAAAATTAGCTCTATGCGCTGCCTCAAGTAAAAAACAAAACAAAAAGAAAAGAAAAAGAAAATCTTTATCGAAAAGTCCAACATCTGTTTGGGACAGTCTCCTTAAAAAAGAGAGTTTGACTTAGTTTCACATCCTCATACATCTACTGTGGGTAATGTCAGTTTTCATGGTTGTGTTGCCCATTGCGTAAACTCCTCCCTCTTCATCCAAAATAGATTTGTAACACTACAATCCCTGACGTGAACGTACTAAGGAAAAGCAGCACATTTCCACAGTTATTGGTGACATGCAGTCAACGTCATGATTCAAATGCAAACACACAGGTGTCCATTGAGATATTGGAAACTTTTCTCACTCCATCAATGGAAAATTGTTTTAGTGATGATAAAGTTATTATTCATGGTACATCTTTCTACAGAACAAAGACAATTTAAACTTTTCTTCTGAAAAATATATTTGCTCAATAACATTGTGAGTAAACAGCCCAGTTCTCAGACGGACTGTTTATGGTGGAAAATGAATATTGGGGTCTATGTCAAGGTCCCATCCTGAATAAGTGATCTCTCTGTGCCTGTGTGAACATGAATGTGTCAGTTTTTATATGTTGGTGTTTATTTTATTATGTAAAACACTTCTACTACTTAGTGTGAAAGGTGCTGTACAAATAAAGTTTGCTTCGATTTGATTTGATATTTGGACTGAACTGGACTTCTTTACTATCTGTCTAAAGTGCCTAGAAAGTATTTCTGTTGTGCATTGTTGCTATACAAATAATCTGATGAATTGATCTGAACAGATTAGGCCAAAAAATCGGCATTAATTACAGCAATTGTATTTCTTTTTTTAAGCTCTTTTATAATGGAAGGAACGCGGAAGTGAACGCGGAATACAGGCAAATGGCGGTGGTGTGCGAGAGGGTTGGAACCACTGACCTTCAGGTTCATGGGCGAACGCTCTACCAACTGAGTCACCTTCCCACCAGAAGGACAAAATCCTTATGTATTTCTCCATCAGGGAGGATGGATCGGCGGCTCCAGCGCCGGTGAGCTTGACGCCACTTAGGCTGGAGAAATCCTGGTCAGTGGTGACCAGAGGTTCCTGGGCAGTGGTGACCAGAGGTTCCTGGGCAGTGGTGACCAGAGGCTCCTGGTCAGTGGTGACCAGAGGCTTCTGGGCAGTGGTGACCAGAGGCTCCTGGGCAGTGGTGACCAGAGGCTCCTGGGCAGTGGTGACCAGAGGCGCCGGGCGTTCATCTCCCCCTGCTCCACCCCCTGATCTCCCACTGGAGAACAGGTATGACGTCCTGTGCCTGTAGGATTTCCCACCTATGGGAGCGGCTTGCCTCCGGGACCGGTCCGCCTCCGGGACCGGTCCGCCTCCGGGACCGGTCCGCCTCCGGGACCGGCTCGCCTCCGGGACCGGTCCGCCTCCGGGACCAGCTCCCCTTTGGGACTGGCTCGCCTCCGAGACCGGTCCGCCTAGCGCAGTGGTCGGCAACTGGCGGCCCGCGGGCCAAAATTGGCCCGTCTCCAATAATATCTGGCCCGCCAGATGACATTGAAAATCTGATTTAAAAAAAAAAAAAAAAAAATCTTTTTTTTTTTTTTATTATTATTTACTATCACAAAAACGACAATTTCATAGATAATTCAAAGCCTTTATTTAGAAAAGATAAAATAAAATAAAAGTAAAATCTTCATGATTCCGGACGCACACAATTCTGTATAGTTCCCTGTCACCTGTAGCATAGGGGGGCCTTAATTTAAGGTGCACACAAATATTCAGGAGTAACGTAGGCACAGACTCCCGCAAAACTCCTGAAGCTGTTGAAATGGTAAGACGTATTTGTTGTGGTTTCAACTGTGAAAAATACAACTGATAACTTACCTTGAGTTTTGCTGTTGGTCTTTTAAATGGTAAAACGTCCATTATGTCTAAAAATACGTCGGAAAATCCGCCTCATTTGCATATCCTCTCACTCGTTTCAGCAGACACAGAGGCACAGAGAGCTGCTGCTACGTGTGCACGTACTGACTACTGTGCTACTGTTCATATCATGGGTTTTTCATGTGTTTCATGTCGTTATGTGTATTTTAAAGAAGGACTGCATTTGTTAGTAGCTTGGCAGAAAATAATATTATCACCAAGTTACTTATAAGCGGTTTCATAACGCAGCCACAGAGTAGCGCTAAAGCAGTAATAATGCTGCGTTCCATTTGTCCTCGGAAGTGGGGATTTCCCAGTTCCCAGTTGGATTTTTCAACTGGAATGCCCCTCGAAGTGGGATTTCCCACTGGGAAAGTGGGAGAGTCTTCACCACCCCCGAGTTCACATTCCAAGATGGCTGCCCCGGTTGTAAACAGTAGAAGAGAGCTCTGTAAAAATTCGTAGCACTTCATTCTAGTTTTGGTCACACTAAATCAGTCGTATACGAGTATTGTTTGGCATATATATGCTGCTATAGAGTAATTTACATTTTTCATGTGGTATATGCGAAATACAAACTTGTTTACCTACTTTGTAACTGGAACGCTGATAACTGGGCTGTGACGTCATTCCCAGTTCCGACTTCCGAGGTAAATGGAACGCAGCATAACACACTAATAACAGTCTGTAGCAAATTCAAGTTACTTTATACTAATGACTTTCTTTAATTCATTTTTTGTACAAGATATAATAGTATAATAATACTAGTAGCCTATAGATAAGGGGAAAAAAGTTTTGTTTAGTAGAAAAAAAACATGCTTCGCCTGATTGATGTGATGTTCTGGCCCACCATTCAGTTGCTCCGAAAAAATTTGGCCCGAGGCCAAACTTACTTGCCGACCCCTGGCCTAGCGGATCGTGGCTCTCGCCAGCCCAGGAGCCGGGGTCGGCGCACTCAGCCTGGCTCTGCTTCTCCGTCTCGGCCAGGAGCAACCGCGGGCCGGCGTCACCAACCCTGGGTCCCCTCCCGCCAGAGACGCAGCTCCAGGCAGCCCCTGGACCTGGCCCAGACCTCCAGGCAGCCCCTGGACCTGGTCCAGACCTACGGCCTGTCCCTGGACCTGGTCATAACCTACGGCCTGTCCCTGGAACTGGTCCAGACCTACGGTCTGTCCCTGGACCTGGTCCAGACCTACGGCCTGTCCCTGGACCTGGTCCAGACCTACGGCCTGTCCCTGGACCCGGTCATAACCTACGGCCTGTCCCTGGACCCGGTCCGGACCTACGGCCTGTCCCTGGAACTGGTCCGGACCTACGGCCTGTCCCTGGACCCGGTCCGGACCTACGGCCTGTCCCTGGACCCGGTCCGGACCTACGCCCTGTCCCTGGACCCGGTCATAACCTACGGCCTGTCCCTGGACCTGGTCATAACCTACGGCCTGTCCCTGGACCCGGTCATAACCTACGGCCTGTCCCTGGACCCGGTCCGGACCTACGGCCTGTCCCTGGACCCGGTCCGGACCTACGGCCTGTCCCTGGACCCGGTCCGGGCCTACGGCCTGTCCCTGGACCCGGTCCGGACCTACGGCCTGTCCCTGGACCCGGTCCGGACCTACGGCCTGTCCCTGGACCTGGTCCGGACCTACAGGAGGCCCCGGTGAGAATTTTATCGTTGACAATTTTAACAATATTCTTAAGGCAACGCTGGACTCAGTGGCTCCGCTTTTAACTAAAACAATTAGGATAAAACCTACACCCCCATGGAGAACTGAGGATATAAAGAAACTAAAAAGAAACTGCAGGAGTGCTGAAAGAAGATGGAGGAAATCGAAAAACTACAATAAAAACTATAATAACTCTATTAAACAAGCAAGAACTTCCCATTTCAAAAACCTAATTTCAAATAACACAAACAATCCCAAATTCCTATTCTCCACAATAGATTTTTTAACAAATGGAAACCCCAACAGATCCCATAAGACAGCAACAGACGCCCTCTGTGAGGATTTTTCAGACCACTTCAGGGATAAAATTGATGACATTAGATCCAGTCTTTTATCTCAACAGAACTCTTAACACACCTGGATCAGTGCTTTTATCTGAGGAAACACTGGAGAGTTTTGCTTTGGTTGATGCGGGGACACTTGGTAGAGTTTTCTCCAAGGTAAAGCCCACAACCTGCCTTTTAGACCCCATTCCCACACCGTTTTTTAAAACACTCTATAGATTCTTTGAGGAACTGCTGCTGTATTTGGTCAACTGCTCTCTTCAGACGGGTGTCTACCCCGCCGCCTTTAAAACGGCGGTGGTGAAGCCCCTTCTGAAGAAGAGTGGCTTAGACCCCAATGTTTTAATAACTACCGGCCTGTATCCAACTTACCGTTTGTAAGTAAAATTTTAGAAAAACTTCTTTAACCAACTTCGATACAGATTATTAAATAGACTGAGGAACCTGGTCGGCCTCTCTGGTACTGCTCTTAACTGGTTCTACCTCACTGATTGAAGTTTCTTCATAAGTATGGATACATGCTCCTCAGGAACCTATAAGATAAGGTGTGGGGTTCCCCAAGGGTCAATTTTAGGTCCAACTCTTTTTAATCTGTACATGCTGCCCCTTGGGGACGTCATCAGGAGACACGGCATCAGCTTCCATAGTTACGCTGACGATACTCAAAGGTAAAGGTAAAGGTTCTTTTACTAGTTTTTAAGTGTTTTAATGGTGTTGGGCCTTCTTATTTGTCTGCACTACTTTTACCCCATCGACCCTCGCAGACCCTGAGGTCCTCCGGCCTTTTAACGATACCAAGAGTCAGAACCAGAACACACAGGGAGGCGGCAACCTCAGGGCCCCTGTAATTTTTAGAAAGAGACTGTATTTTTTTTGCAGAGTAAAATAAATAAATGATAAAATAAATAAAAGTATTTCACAGCAGGTCACAACTGTTGTTTAATTTTCTTTACTACGTTAAAAAGCAGGACAACCATCCTCCCTGAGGCTGATTCTTATTTTTTTCTCAGGGGTCTTACAAATCATTGCAACATAAATAAAACAAAGGCAGACTTTAAGTATGACTGAATAGGAAAAAAAACTTTTTTTTTTCTTTTTAAGTACTTTCATTGGCCTAGTTGGAAAACCTAAAGAGTTTAAGAAAAAGCTGGAAAGTGAAATTCAGGACTTAAAAGTAAGAGACATCAGGAGTTCAGCAAGACGTTTACCAAACTGAGCTACAGTTTTTTTTTTGTATTTTTACTACAGTTTTTCAAAATGTTCCACAAAGATCTAATTAAGTATTGTTGTGGTTTTCTCTGGCATTTTGTGATGTTTGATGTGTATCACAATGCCAGGAAAAAGCATTCTAGAATTTAGATGCTCTTTTGATACTTTCGGCTCTTTCCACTCAGGAACCAGGAGGAGGAAAAGTGTATTTGACCATAAATTGAAAGTTTTTCCCTAAGACTGTAAAATGAAAGTAATTGTGACTCTTTTAATTATTGCAGACAGAGTCACTGTTACTGAAACAAGTCAGAAAAGCACTTCCTTTGAAGAAATGTGGATGATACATTAGTTTTTTGCGTATTTACTGCCACACTGGACATCAGAAACATAAATTAAAAAGCTACAGCAGAGTGACAAATTTTTTAATAACTTCTTTTGAAAAGTTTGATTGGAAAAGTTTGCACCTTTTGTGAACAACAAGTGGTTTTAAGCAGATGCTCTTCAGTAAAAGTTGAAATAATATGATGCAGTAATGGTATGCTAATGTGTGTGAAGGTGCCTGCGGGGTAAGTGAGTACACAGGGGGAGTGTCAGGAGGTGAGCTGGGGAATCAGCTCCCATCTGTGCAGCACTTTAGGTCTTTAACGGCAAAGACATGAAGGACATCTGCTGCATGTCAGAACAGAGGGCACAGACCATCTGTATTTCTGTCCAGTAGCAGAGATTTCAATGTGTGCTGGTCACATCAGCAGATGCTGGCGCAGTGGGGACTTCGTCCCCTGACAGGTGACAACAAGAACTGCTTTAAAACCTTCTGGCCAGCAGAGCAGGGTCACATTGTTGGTTAAATACCTCACGATCCTCTCGGGACACTCTCTTTAACCTGCTGACGGGCCACGGGGACACTCCTTATTAGCTTCTCTAGGAAGCACTGCCATCGCCCGCGTTACAACGGTGATAAACAGCCTGAACCTCAGGGTCTAAATAGGAAACTATTCCATGACACTGTTCAGATGAATGGGACGTCTTCCTGTTAAAGTAGTTTTCATAGGGAGGAAGTGTTACTCCGCTTCTGGGATCAGAGTGAAGACGGTACAGACAGTTGGCAGGAGAAAGTACACAAATTTCTAATAAGTTCTAATAGTTCTAATAAAATGGGATCTGACCTACATCTAAGTCACAGTAACAGACAAAAACAATGTGCTTAAGCTGGTTAAACAGAGACAGCTGTTATTTATTGTGTCTCCATCGAACGCACTCTTTAAAGCAGCACAAAACTTTCAGCTTTTGTTGAGTTTAGCGGCTCCTTTGGACAAAAGCTCACTAACTCATCACTCATCTTCTTCCGCTTTATCCATTCCGGGGTCGCGGGGGCAGTAGTCTCAGCAGGGATGCCCAGACTTCCTTCCCCCCAGACACTTCCTCCAGCTCTTCCTCCAGCTCTTCCTCCAGCTCCTCCGAGGGGAGTCCGAGGCGTTCCCAGGCCAGCCGAGAGACATAGTCTCTCCAGCGTGTCCTGGGTCTTCCCCAGGGTCTCCTCCCGGAGGGACATGCCTGGAACTCCTCCCTAGGGAGGAGGGACATGCCTGAAACACCTCCCTAGGGAGGCACCCAGGAGGCATCCGGTACAGATGCCCAAGCCACCTCAGCTGACTCCTCTCAATGTGAAGGAGCAACGGCTCGACTTCGAGCTCCTCTCGGGTGACCGAACTCCTCACCCTATCTCTAAGGGAGCGTCCAGCCACCCTGCGGAGGAAACCCATCTCTAAGAGAGCGTCCAGCCACCATGCGGAGGAAACTCATCTCTAAGGGAGCGTCCAGCCACCCTGCGGAGGAAACTCATCTCTAAGGGAGCGTCCAGCCACCCTGCGGAGGAAACTCATCTCGGCCGCTTGTATCCACGATCTTGTCCTTTCGGTCACTACCCAAAGTTCATGACCATAGGTGAGGGTAAGTGCGTAGATTGACCGGTAAATCGAGAGCTTCGCCTTTCGACTCAGCTCCCTCTTCACCACGACGGTCCGGTACATCGACCGCATAACCGCGGGCACTGCACCGAACAGTGAACTTGTGAACAAGATCCCGAGATACTTGAACTCCTCCACCTGAGGCAGGACTTCTCCACCCACCCGGAGAAGGCACGCCACCCTTTCCCGGTGGAGAACCATGGCCTCGGTCTTGGAGGTGCTGATTCTCATCGCTGCCGCGCACTCGGCCTCAAACCCCCCCAGCACATGCTGAAGGTCCCGGTCCGATGAAGCCAACAGGACAACGTCATCCGCAAAAAGCAGAGACGAAATCCTGTGTTTCCCAAATGTCCCTCCTCCCTAGGGAGGTGTTCCTGGCATGTCCCTCCTCCCTACGGAGGTGTTCCAGGCATGTCCCTCCTCCCTAAGGAGGTGTTCCAGGCATGTCCCTCCTCCCTAAGGAGGTGTTCCAGGCATGTCCCTCCTCCCTAAGGAGGTGTTCCAGGCATGTCCCTCCTCCCTAAGGAGGTGTTCCAGGCATGTCCCTCCTCCCTAGGAAGGAGTTCCAGGCATGTCCCTCCTCCCTAGGGAGGAGTTCCAGGCATGTCCCTCCTCCCTAGGGAGGAGTTCCAGGCATGTCCCTCCGGGAGGAGACCCCGGGGAAGACCCAGACTGTCTCTCGGCTGGCCTGGGAACGCCTCGGACTCCCCTCGGACTTCCCTCGGAAGAGCTGGAGGAAGAGCTGGAGGAAGAGCTGGAGGAAGAGATGGAGCAAGAGATGGAGGAAGTGCTGGAGGAAGAGATGGAGGAAGAGCTGGAGGGAGAGCTGGATGGAGAGCTGGAGGAAGAGATGGAGGAAGAGCTGGAGGAAGAGCTGGAGGAACTGTCTGGGGTGAAGGAAGTCTGGGCATCCCTGCTGAGGCTGCTGCCCCCGCGACCCGGGAACGGATAAGCGGCAGACGATGGATGGATGGATGGATGGAGTTGCCTCTATTTTGAAAGCTGTGTTTGTGTGGTGGGATTCTTGTTCTTGAGTTGTGGGTGAAAAATAATGGTCAGTCACACCTTTTTTTTTTTTTTTTTACCTTGTCTGCACACATATTAATGATTGATCCCATGACGGCAGAAACCAAAGGCATATATATGTGCATTATTACTATATTTAATATATATATATATATATATATATATATATATATATATATATATATATATATATATATATATATATACATATATATATATATATATATATATATATATATATATATATATATATATATATATATATATATATATATATACATACATATATATACGCATACATATGCATACACATACATAAATATACACATACAAACCCAGTGATTTGTATTTTTATTTTTTTTTTGGGATGGGGGTGGGGTGACGACATCCACTGCCAATCCAGGAAGCAGGAACACATGGAGACACACGTCAAGCACTGGAAATCTGCAACAAAAAACCACAAACAAAACACAAAACCGACACGGAGCCGGCCAAAACACGAACAGCAATCGACCCAGATCTTGAGATCTGATCGCAGTCTGAGCTAAGCTACCGCTACCTAACCCCAAAAACTACAGAGCAAGCATGCAGGTGAACAAGCCAGTGTGTATGTCTATGTGTGTGTATGCGTGTATGTATGTGTGTGTGTGTGTGTGTGTGTGTGTATATGATCATGTGTGTGTGTGTATGTGTGTATGTGTGTGTGTGTGTGTGTGTATATGATCATGCGTGTGTGTATGTGTGTGTGTCTATATGTGTGTGCGTGGGTGTGTGTGTACATGTCTTTGTGGCTATGTGTGTGTGTGTGTGTATGTGTGCGTGAGTGTGTATATGTCTATGTAGCTATGTGTATGTATGTATGTGTGTGTGTGTGTGTGTGTGTGTGTGTGTGTGTGTGTGTGTGTGTGTGTGTGTGTGTGTGTGTGTGTGTGTGTGTGTAATAATCCAAACAAAGAGAATCTATAGTGGGGGAGGGGGGGGAGCAACCCCACCACCCGCGAGACCAGAGGCCGACAAGGAAGAACTCGGAACCCAGGCCACCGGCAACCCCACAGAGGGGAGAAGTAGGAGGGAGGCAACCCACCGCCTGCGAGCCCCCCCTGGGGGAGGGGGGGAGCAACCCCGCCACCCGCAAGACCAGAGGCCGACAAGGAAGAACTCGGAACCCAAGCCACCGGCAACCCCACAGAGGGGAGAAGTAGGAGGGAGGCAACCCACCGCCTGCGAGCGGGCGGGGCCCCCTCGGCCAGGAGGCCCTCACCCTCCAGGCCAACGACCCCCACCCGGCAGGGGGCCAGCCTGCCCGGAGAGACAGAGCTGCCCCGGCCGAGTCTGGGAACCTTTGTACGATGTCTCTATGATAATCTGTTGCCTAGCAACAAGCGTCCAAATTCAAACGGAAATAAAGAAAAAATCGTGTAATAAGTGTGTAAGTGTAATAATTGGCATAATGAGCTTGGACAATCCGTTAGTGCCAATCGGGCCGAGTGTCTGAAAGTTTGAACAATGTCTCTACGATAAAGTCCGGCCGAGCAATAAGCGTCCGAACTTTCGCCTTTTTTTTTGCTTTTTGGCATCTAGCGTTGCCACGGTAACACTTTTGACTGAGAAAAGTAATGCCCATCGAGGCATGATGGAGACGCATCCAACGATGTATGCCGTGCATGGGTGCACGTTCCAGTCCGGGCAGCATTAACAGATGGTTTATTCACATGCTCCCCCATACAAATGCATAGGTTTTTTTGCCATGGTAACAAGCTCCATAGGATAGAATGGGACAATTTGGCTTCAATATCTCAAAAGCTGTAAACGACAGCGTAATGAGACCTCAGTATGTTGTAGTCCACAGCAATCAAAGTCTTTTAACATTGAATCAAAGTCTCTACGATATCGTGTTGCCGCGCAACAATCGTCCAAATTTCCGTTAGCATCAAAATGAGCATTGTTGAATATCTCAAAAACCGTAATAGCTAGCATGATGAGACTAAAATATGTTGCAGTACAACGCGTCCCGGGTTTGTCAATGTTGTAATGTTGTCTGTACGATAAACCGTTGCCTAGCAACAAGCGTCCAAAATAAAATGGATTTTTTTTAATTGAAAGTTAAATATCGCAAAAACCGTAATAACTAGCATGATGAAGTTGTATGGTCCTTTAGTGACAATCGGGCCGAGTGTTTGAAAGTTTGAACGATGTCTCTACGATAAAGTTCGGCCGAGCAATAAGCGTCTGAATTTTCGCCTTTTTTTTTGCTTCTTGGCAACTAGCGTTGCCACGGTAACCCCTATTACTGAGAAAAGTTATGCCCATCGAGGCACGATGGAGACGCATCCAACGATGTATGCCATGCATGGGTGCACATTGCGGTTCGGGCCGTATTAACGGACGAAAAAAGAGTGCGGAATAAGAATAAGAAAAGGGAACCCTTTTCTGTATACCATTATATCGCCTTCATTTTCCTGTTTTTACTCATTTTTTCGGGCGTGTTTGATTTTTTTGGGGATTTTTTTTCCCACATCAGAGCGGGGTCATGCTGTACACCCGCTGGTGTGACGTGGGACTTTTGCGACTTTAGCTTGTTAGCAAAATGCTAGGTACATTGCCGTTTGGGCCATTCTGGACGATTGCAATATGGTCATGCCATTACTTGGCATGCCCATAATAACCATCTTTGTATAATATAATATTGATAAATTATTAAATTTTGTTGTCCTGCCAATGGAGGCCCAAATCCTCCATGGCAGGACCCTTCCACACCGCATTCTCACCGACACAGACACACAATCACGCACTGTTTCCCCCTCCCCGGGGGGGTCCAGCACCACCAGAAGGCACCCCAGGCTGCACGGCGAGCCCCGCCAGGCCCGGGCGTCACGACCCACCTATCCCAGGCCGGCGAGGGAACGTGGGTGATGTGGGACCCCCTACTGACCCTGGTGTTGAGTGCATGTGATTAATGCCATAAAAACAGGGAGGGGGAGGACCAAGTATCAATTTGACACCGACCCCCCCCTCCCAAACTAAGTGTCCTTGTCAAATGTATCTATTAAGTGTTGAATGTGCAGTGTCTACATTGCAGTTAAAACCGTGAGGCGGGGAGTGCCGGGCCACGCGGGACAATGCCCCCCACGACCCGGACCCCACGACCCGGACCCCCCGCCCCTTCGCCTATGTGCGTATGAATCGTGTAGGGGGGGACGGAGGGGAAGAGAGGCTGAAGCCAGGAGACAGGACCAGCAGAGCCGGCCCTGGTAAGACGCCCACGTTCCCCCACCGGCCATCCAGTAGACGGGGGCCGGCCCTCCGAGCCGGGCCAGGGCCCCACCGTACCTAAACGGGTGGAGCCCCCAGACGGAGGGGGAAACGGTCCAACATCCCCCCATTCATACTGACAACATAAGACATAGACACCTGGGAATGGTGCCACCGCGCCCGCCCGCGCACCCCCCGGCCAGTGGAGGCCTGATCCTCGGACCCGGCCCCACCCCCCCCCCGGGGCCACCCCGGCGGATACCCCAAGGGTCACGGAGTCCCCAAAAACGCAGGGGCACGCGGCCCCCGCCGAGCGAAGGAGGACCAAGGCAGCAATGCCCCCCCAGCGCAGACAGCCACCCCCCCATCCAGGCAGGGCCGGGAGCGGGGCCCCCACGCCCACGGCCCAGCTCAGTCACACCTTGAAGTGGACATCGATTGGCAGTCACTGTGTTTGGGCTTGTTTAACATACGCTGCTACATTGTAGCTGGACAGGCATGGGGAGGAACAGTGAGTAGCAGAGAAGTGAAAATGGAGGAGCATGTGAAAGTTGTCGGTTCAGTGAATGGGAAATTTACATTTCAAAATCGCCCTGACGGCACCACTGATAAAGGTAGAGTGATATGTGTCCTTTGTGGAAAGGAATTTGCTTTCCACCGAAGTAGCTAAAGTTTAGCCTACCACATAAACGCAAAGCACACGGTCGCGAGCGCAGCCACAGCTAACATTAGCAGCAAAGATTATAGCAATTCATCAAGCCACAGTAACGCTCTTCGCCAAACTAAACTCGAGGAGAAAACCCCATGAATGAGCATGTCTGTGACCGACAGGCCGCCAAATGTTCTTGCTAATTGGATGAAATGGCTAGGACTGCCTCTGTTCAAGTCTGTTAAAAAAAAAAAGACTTCATGAAGCCACTTTTTTTGTATCAATCTTTCTATCTGCTACAATAATGTAATGAATTTAAAAGAAAACACCCCGAGTTGAAGGCTTTTCTTCAGCAAGTTTTAGGTGAGATTAAAAAGGAGATTAGATTAATTAGTTACAGATTTTGATTAATTAATCTATCAATCTTTTTAATCGCTTGAAGGCACTAGCAAAGAGAGGGGCAAAACTTGTAACTAATTCTGTTAGTTTGGTAGGTTATTCCATCATCAGGGAACAATGGAGGAGAAGAGTCTAGCTACTGATGTCATGCCACGTTGTGGTGGAAGAACCAGTCATCTTTCACTGGCTGAGCAGAGATGTCAAAAGGGAGTGTATCTCTGGATGAAGGCGTGAGGGTAGGCATGAGCCTTTAGGGTAATTGTTTGGTAGCCAAAAGCAAAGCTTTGAACTTGATGCTGCAACTGGAAGCCAGTGCAGGGAGATTAGCAGCGGATTGACATGAGCTCTCTTCGGTTGGTTGAAGACCAGACATGCTGCTGCATTCTGGATCATCTGCAGAGGTTTAACTGAGCAGCAGGAAGGCCGACCAACAAGGAATTACAGTAGTCAATGCGTGACATGACCAGAACCTGAATCAAAAGCTGTGTCGTATGTTCTGTCAGGTAGGGTCTGATTTTCCTGATGTTGTAAGGAGCGAATGTGCAAGACCGGGAAACCCAGGCATCATTTTGTTGTGCCACAGAGGTGGCGCTGTTTGTGTTTCAAAGTTTATTTAGACGGGACAATGCATATTCATGGACACTACATTAAGCAGTGTAAATACACCAGGTTTTAGCAGAATTGCTAGTTTCCACCCGCAGTCCCCACAAACAACCAGACACACTCACACTCACACCTACGGGCAATTTAGAATGATCAATTAACCTAGCATGCATGTTTTTGGACTATGGGAGGAAACCGGAGTACCCGGAGGAAACCCACGCAAGCACAGGGAGAACATGCAAACTCCACACAGAAAGGTCCTGCTGGGCCTGGGAGTCGAACCGGGGACCTTCTTGCTGTGAGGCAACAGTGCTAACAACTAAGCCACCGTGCTGCCCTTTTTCAGTTATCAAGAGTTATTAATAATTGTCCTTCAACAATTATTAATAATTAATTAAAGTAGATTACTTATCAAATTGAATTATTCAAAATGACTTAAAGGAGCTTGAGGCCGGATTGTGGCAGGATTTATGAAAAAAATCCATTTTAAGTTTTCTAGTAATAATGTCAGTAATAATGTTCCAAACCCAAAAGAATGAGCCCTCTAGTGTATCTCTCCTTTGCCTTGAACAGGCTGTGTGCTGTAAAATGTTTTGCAATTCGGTCCCGAATTTCCCGCGCTGTCCTGCGGATGTGACGTCACATGACGCTGCATGCAGGTTCTCCCCGTTCTCCCGTACCGGCTTCACTGTTGGCTGCAGTACCCCCAACGGCCGTCGTGGTGAAGGGTGGCGCTAGAGAGTCTCATTTCTTAAAAGGAGCCTCAAGCTCCTTTAATCAAGACGGGGCAGCACCTGGATTTCCAGGAAAATGATAACTTTAACAGCAGGATCAGTCTCAAAATATGGATTATTCTACCAGAATAATAGTAAAGGCTATTATTTCTGCAGAACAATATTGAAGGCAGTTATAAGTTCGGCACTAGCTCTGGAAAACCAGCCATTGTGACAAAATATGTGCAAAACAATACAAACAACTTCTCTCTTTAAAATCAATCAGAATTTATTTACATTAGGTGTCAAGCAGGTGGAAAAGCGACACCTTCGATAAATCCTGATGGCTCACTACATTAAGAACACAAAACACTAACCATAAAGAAAAACAACAAGAATAAAAAGTTAACTACATAAAGGAAAATAAATCAAAACAATAAAACATGTGATGCAAATCTTCCGATCATCTGTGTGTCTCAAAACACATGTAGGCTCCCCGTGTGGGCCCGGCAAAGATGGGTCACCCTCATCACACCACATGCAATAAGACAGCATGGCGTACACAGTGTTTTAAGGCTGAATTATGCTTCTGCGTCAAAATGCCGCCGTGCCTACGGCGTGTGGTTTTCGTCCACGCAGACAACACGCCGTCACCTGCGCCGTCACTGACGTGTACCTCCCGAAAATTGTAACTACGCGTCGAGGAGACGCAGACCACACGCAGACAGAGAGGGGTGTGATTGGTTCGCTTGGAAGCTAAGCATTTCCGGTTTCCGGTTTGAAGCAGTAGTGAACTTTCAGACCTCTTTTCTTCGTTTATATGTGATTTTTTTTGTTTTGGTTTTTTGCACAATAGTTGTCCTTATCTCTTTGATTTACTGTGACTGGAAAAAGTCGGATAAATCATTCAGAAAAAGATCGCTAACTAGAAGTCGCGGGGGGTACTGCACCGCGACGAAATGGAGTGACGGAGAAGTCCGAAGGATTCATGACGGCGTCACGGCTGCGGCGTGTGCTCTGCGTTGGTTTGACGCAGAACCATACCTCAGCCTTAACCCACGCATAACTGGCGAAACGGCGCCACAAAAATAAACAAAAGCGCTGCCGGTAGTTGCCGGCAGCGCACAATATGTGATATAAAAAAGTAAAAATAACATTAAGCACATTTTTAACTCTAAACCGCTCTAAATTAACTGACTAATTGCCCAACAACACAGCCTCACGTCCTCCTTGGTCCAGATCAGGAGGGCTGCGGGCTTTTTCCAGGTCCCGATTCACGTTTCTGCCGGGGTTTTTCTGTCAGAGTCTCTCGGGTTCGCTCTCTCCTTCTCCCTGAAACGAAAAGGGACAGCGGTGGAGTGCCGCCTTGGGCCGGGCTGTGCTTTCCGGATCGAACTGAGCCTCTCATGCGGCTTCAAGGCGCGGGCGGGGGCCGGTTCACTTGAAGACGTGCAGCTCTTCCTGTCGGTCGCACGAGGCGCGGGCCTCACGGATCCAGGAAATGAAGCTCACAGCTGAGGCGGGACGCCGGCTGGCCGTCCTCGAGACGTCCCGGTTCAATCGGGAGAAGGGTTAGATAGAGGCAGAGGAAATCAGGAGCGCAGCGCTCCGTGGTAACAGAGGATCTTAACGCCCGACAGGTGTCACCCCTCCCCCCCCCCCCCCCCCCCCTTCCCCCTTCCACAAAAAAAGGGTTTGTATGTGTATATATATGTATGTGTATGCGTATGTATATATATATATATATATATATATATATATATATATATATATATATATATATATATATATATATATTAATGAGATAGTCTACGAGCTTTGCTGATTATTTTAAGATCTACATTTATCAATTATATTGGGCGGTAGCTCGATGGGAGCAAAGGCTCCTTGTCTGGTTTCAATAAAAGGCTAAAATCAGTAAAGTTCATATTTGAGGGTAGACTATTATTCTCCTTAACATTTAATATCATTTTATTAAATGTTGGTGCTAATAAGTTAAATGAAACTTATATGAATGTAGAAAGACTAACTCTATTTTATTTTATTCCTTTATAGCTCTTACGGTGTGTTTGCAGTGTATTTACATCCAAGGAATAAAAACATTGTGAAACATCAGTTTGAGAGTCAACCATCATCAGTCGGGGCTACAGAAATTATTTTTTCTTTCTGTGCGGCCCGGTACCAAATGACACACGGCCCGGGGACCACTGTTCTACATAATACCGTAGGTGGAAAAAAAAAATAGAAAAATAATAAATAGTCTTGGGCCTATGTGTATAATATAAAAATCTCTATTAACAAGAGACACGTTCAGTTCAGTCTGTCACCAGAACTAAGTTTTGTTCAGCAGTCTATTTGCTGACAGATAGAAACTGTTCAGGAATCTGGTGGTGCTGCTCTTTATGCACCGGTACCATTGGCCTGGCAGTGGCTGGAACAGGCTCTGGCTGGGCTGATGGATGTCCCTGATAATGTTTTGGGCCTTAGCCACACAACGTCTCTCATGAAGTTCTTGGAGAGGTGGAAGCTCCCCTCCCACGGTGTGCTGTGCTGTTCTCACCAGCCTCTGCAGTGCTTTCTTTTCTGCAGCGGTACAGTTCCCGAATTAAGGATATGTTCATCTGCAGAGGTCTGGAAGGCCTCCTCTAACTCTTTGATTTTGCGTTCTAATTCCTTTGTTTTTAAGTTATCTTTCTTATTATTATTTGAAGAAAAGGAAGCCTTGCATTACTGCTTTTCCTGCTTCCCACAGAACACTTGCTGATGTTTCCGGTTGATCGTTGTTTTTTAAATATATGTTCCATTCTTTTTTGAAAAAATTAACAAAGTCGGCGTCTTTAAGTAATGATGTAATTAAATCTCCAATTTCTGGAGGGTGGTACATTCCCCCTCTTCCCCAGAGTGAAAGAAACTGGTGCGTGATAGCTAATAATAATTGGACGGATTTTGGATTCTGAGATACCTCTCATCAGAGAGCTGCTAACTAGAAAGTAATCTAACCTGGAATATGAGTGATGAACAGCTGAGAAAAAAGTATAATCCCTGAGAGCTTCCACTAACGCCCCCCCGCCCCCGGTCATCCCGTTGCTGCTTCCACCTGCCTGCTGTGTGCTGCTGACGTCCCCGACCCCCCAGTCTGGCCTTCGGCAGGAGGGCCCCCCTTATGAGCCTGGTCCTGCTCAAGGTTTCTTCCCTTCTAAAGTCGAGTTTTACCTTGCCACTGTTTGGTTTAAGGTTTTTCTTAAGGTCTTAAGGTTTTTACCTGCCACTGTTTATGTAATAATTGCTCGGGGGTTTATGTTCATGTTCTGGATCACTGGAAAGCGTCTAGAGACAACATCTGTTGTATTAGACGCTATACAAATAAAATTGAATTGAATTGAATTGAGAGTTGGGTGGAGAGAACGCCATGTATCGCAAACACCCAGATCATTCATATATTGGTTAATAATACTTGCGGACTGCCAACTCCTGTGACCGCCTGCGTTACTGAGCCTGTCCACTCCAGGGTCCAGTACCAGGTTGAGGTCTCCTCTGATGATGACTGTGTTGTCTAGGTGAGCAGAAAGTGAGGTGAAAAAAAGAGTGAAAAAACGAGGAGTCATCAACATTTTGACCAATACATAAGTTCATATTTTGAGTGTGTAAAACTACTGTAGCCCAGTAATCCCCAAATAATAAGAGAAGGGCCCTGAGTTCTTTAACTCTTTAATTACAACCAATAACAGTTAGGTAATTTTTACTGTGCTTTTACCTTTTAACTATTTTAGGTGTCTTGAGTTTTTTTACTCACTGCAAATAAACTATTAATCCTAAGATTTCACTCTTTTAAACCTCTGTAATTTTCTATCTTACATACAAACACATTAAACAGATGAAATAAGCAAAAATCACACTGGAATCAGTGGTATGAAAAATAATCTCAATTATTTACTGAAAAAACAGTTCAAATAAATAACTGCAGATAAATCTGCGTCAAAGGAAATATAGGTTTGTCTCACAAAACCTTCAACTGGTATTCACTATACCATGTAAACAAAACACAATCAGTGTGTAAACAAAAACACAGTCTGTAGGCCCACACACACACTAGCCGGCAGATACTACCTAAAAGTCCCTTTAGTTGCAGGCCTGATGCGACGCTTGGGTACGGTGAAGCCAAAAACTGTGCAGCCGCTTCACTCAAACTGAGCAGAAATAAATAAAGATGGTACCTTATTCCCACAGTGAAGTCAGTTTGGGGTTAGGAAATCTCTCAAACCAGCAGGCGAGGGTGTGGTGGTCCTTGGTAAGGGTGATGACAGCCAGGATCGTCCTCAACAGCGGGCACGAGCAGTCAGAAACACTCCAGACCATCTTCGGGTAGCTCACAGCGCAGTCGGTAACCTCCGTGGATCTCTTCTTCTTCAAATCTCCTCTTCGGAAAAGATGAATTACAGCCTTGTTAGTAAGCTGAGTTAGCTGTACTGTGACTAAAAGTTCATTCACTTAGCTAGTGATGCTAATAAACAATGCGGCGGCTAGCGGCTAATGCTAATGCGCTAATACATACCATGAAAACCTGTTCAAACACATTTCGGGTAGAAACGTCTCCAGCCTCTGACAGAAGATATGCAGATAATGTGCCGGCACAGACAAGTCGGACAGACTGTCTCAAAACACCAACTACATGCTTAAATACACTTTTACAAACTTTTACAAACTTCTACAGACTCTGTTTCCTCGTGACTCCGTTAGTCAAGCAACACACCGGCACATCATAGACATATATAAAGGCTAGATGACTCACGGCGGAGTCTCCAGCGTCGTTCACCCGCGGCCATCTTGCCACAGGAGACTCTCTGGTGCGCATGCGTGCGCTATAGTTGTTGCTGTTGGAGGGTGAGTGGTCTGTACAGACAAAAATACTCATAACTTGCTGAAATCTTGGCGGATTTAAAAATGGATTGGTTCATCATAAACATCATTAACGTGGGTATGATTCGGGATGCTTGGACATGTTGAAATTGTATCTCTTCGTTGCGAAAAACGACCTAATCATGCAGCATATACAATAGTTGTGTATCACCACTAACTAACGTTACCTGCCCAAGTTATCAAGGGTGACCACCAGTACTCAAGTTGTAAAAAAAAAAAATCAGGGGGGATGGTGGATTTTATCATATGGGGACAGATAATTTGTGCTGATTACAAATAATATAATATATTACAAATAATAGCAGTGACCAAAACACCTGCAGAAATACTGCAGGAATGACATAGCAGCAGTTAAATGCAGCCTTCTGTAAGCTTTAAATATCTAAAGCTTTAAATATATAAAAGGGCT